>NC_092351.1:10899118-10957608 GCF_963676685.1 Mytilus edulis | reverse complement strand
ACAAACTTAAAGTTCTCTCAAAACGGATTGTGTTTGAACAGGATGAACAAAAAGTCAATGATATAAATGGTGGTACGACGTAAAACTAATCAAATCTGATTTGCAAATGATTAGTTGCATCTAGTGATGAAAAAAGTAAATACTTGTATTCTAGAAAATTTCGATGGAGGTATGGTGAGATAATTGAATATAAACTCATATTTGCGCCAGGCGCGCGTTTCGTGTATTAAAATACTCATCAGTGACGCTCGAGTAAATAAAGTCCAAATAATAAGAAGTTGAAGAGCATTGAGGACAAAAAATTCATAAAAGTTTTGCAAAATAATCTAAGCTAATATACTCCGGAGGAAGAAAATCCTTAGTATGTTAAAATGTTTTGAAGTTTTATAATCAGTTAATGTTAAATTATGACCATAATAAAGACAATTCATGTAAACATTAAAGTGCTGACTATTGAGCTTGTGATGCGATTTCTAGTCTTCTACACAACAATTATCGACAATAAAGTGTATCGACTGGGTGTTTTATTCCTATAGGCACACATTGAGTTCCTTTTAATAACATACTCGTTATTGTTCTACTATAAATCATATGTTATACCATACTCACAGAAGAACCTTATAATTGCAATTTTAAACTGATAAATTCAACAACTCTTATCGGTATCTTTAGGATATATGTTGGTTAATAATCCAAAATTTTCTAAATATGTTGGATTCAGAGTTGCGATTGGCATGCTGAATTGCGATAGTCACGCTGAAATGTGATGGTCTACGCCGGAGTGCGATGGTTCTTCCGCTGAAGTATGATGGTTTGGCATGACGTTTAATATGTAATACACCACAAAAAGAATTCGCAGGCAGGAGAATAATATTTAGTAGAATAAAGTTCTCGTGCTTGAAAATGGAAGAAAACAGAAAGACACAAAAGACCGATTCAAGTCCCGAACAGTTTTGAGCATTGAAGGTTGAGGATATAAAAAATATGTTAACTTAGCAAGTCAGCAAATTATTGGGGAACAAGGCAGTTAACATATGATCATGTTATGCAGATTAACTATTCAGTATTATGTACAAAATGTATGCCGCTTACGTTTTGTACGTCGAATAAAATGTTCTTGATCTTAATATCAATGTTGATAGCTTGAAGTATATACTAGACATGATTTGGCTGATCAATTTAATGATTAATAAAATTAATTGTAAGCAAATTTTTCCTTATAATCTAGTAGAGATAAAAAAAAAATATCCTTTGAGATGAATCCTTCATTGTAAGAAAACACGCATTCTAAGTCTTATTTTATTGTGTTTACAGTATTAATATTCTGCGACCCGAATTATCGATTTGGAGCTCTTCTCGATTTCTGCTGCTCAGCGAAGAAGAAGCTGAATTTCAAGCTTTTGACAAAACTTGCGGTACGTCTCACTATAATACAATCGTAGGTTTACTTGTTGATTTTTATTTCTTAAAAAACTGTTATGATATCAGATAAATAAATGAATGAGTGTTGTGAGCAATTAAAAAGACATGACAAGCCAAGAAAAAGAACAAGGTTCGGGTTGCTCGGTCTTTAGTTTTCTATGTTGTGTTTTGTGTATTATTGATTGTCTGTTGGACTATTTTCGTTTCCTTTTTCAGCCTTGGCTTTGCCAGGTTGTTTTCGTCTCATGACTTTGAATGAACCTCTAGTATCTTTCGCCTCTCTTTAACTAGTATATTTGATAAAGATATGTGGACCCCTTCTTAGTTAATACTACAGACCTCCGAATCCGTTTTATTTTTCAAGCGCTCATGAATACTCTATATAAATACATGTCCTCTAATTCAAATCAATTATAATTTGTATGAGCATTCAATCTATTTTCTACCTTTATTTATACTGATGTGTTTTTAATCGGATAATTAATAAATTAAAAAATTAAAGACTTTGTTTTGACCTGACCGATGAAAACGATCTTTCAAACGCGAGGCTGGTCCTGCTAACGACTACACAGCCACATGTCGGGAACTTTTCTTCAGACAAATCGCATTAAGCTAGTAAACCAACGACACAGTTATACAATCGTTCTTCAGCCTACCTACTATTGCACTTCAGCGTACCAACCAACCTTCTTCAGCGTAGCCAATAACAAGTTTGCGTCACAATGTTACCATCGCACCTCAGCTTGTTAACAAACGCACTTCAGCATGGACCATCACACATCAGAGTGACAATCGCAGTGCGGAGTCCTACACATATACTGCCGCAACTGACCGAAAGGTACTTACTTAAGATTAATCAAATATAAACTGCATTAACTGTTCATTTCTAGTTTAAATTATTCGAGAGTATAACTAGTATGTCCGTTATGTAACGAGGAAACTAAAAACAAATATTTACGACAAAAGAGACGATTTGTTTTTCCTATTGTTAATTTCCCCCTCTTTATTTTATACAATTGACGATTTTTTATCTTTGTTTTAACACAATGGTAGACATCAACTACTACGAAACTTTATCATTAACCAATTAGCACATTACATTGATTGATTGTTGGTTACTTAACGTCCAGTGGCAAATATTTCATGCATATTCAGGACGAAGCACATTACATGATATATAAGGGAGTGTGACACAATTTTGTTTTTCATCCTATTTTATGAAAGTACCCGAAACAATACAGCTTTTATCACTATGTGCTGGTCCTGCGTGTTGATAAACCTGAAGATCATTAATTTTATGACATGAATTTACCAGTCAAAACTTTATATCTCCCTTATTGATATCCACATAACCACCTTTTATTCCGTACACATTACAAATTCATTGTTTAATATCTTGATGGTAATCATTCGATATTCATTCCAAATTTTTTTCAATATGCTACCGAAATGTACCCAAGGAGATTTACATTAGAAAAATAAAATATAAACGGTAATATCTATTGTTAATATTGTTTCACATACTGATTTATTTATACTCATATATCTGTCGATAAATTTATTTTGGCCTTGCACAAGGTCGTATTTTCTCTGAAAGGGAAAAACGTATTTACAATAAATCCACTGGAAATTGGATGAGTACTGATTGAAGTTTGAGGCTGAGATGCATGTTATTTTTATAACTTTTTATTGACCTAGAACTAGCGGTCAGTAACGACGAGTTCGCTCAGATCTGTAATTACAAGTGTCTTTTTTGTTGAATACCCTGCCACGTCCGGTCAGAACTTTATTTTACTTTTATTTCTGCTTTGTATCTTTCAGATGAGTCAAACTCTTTTAAACTGATTTTTACAGTTTGTTAATATGTAATGCTGTGACAACACTGTTCCAGTTATAGTAAGGTTGGAAGTGACGCAAAAACACGTGTAACCCAAGAACATGTTGTCTTTCCCTATTTAGTAGCCTATATTTTATTGGTTGTTGTTTGATGCTGTATGTATGTTTTATACAACCGTTGATCGTCGTTTTTTTCGCGATTTGATTACAAAATGGGCAGATTAATTTTCACTGTGTATATTTTTCGTTAAATGAAAGAAAAAAAACATACGCGAAAAAACCCCACTGTATTTTATTGTTAAAGTTGGAAACGGCATAAAACTGATTCATTGACATAGAATCATTTTTTATAACACGGTGGACAAGACCATTCCTTGACGCGCTCAGGTTATCAATGGACTAGGTCAGATTAGGGGAATGTTCGTCTGTAACGATCACTTGTCACATCGTACGTGTTAAAGACATTTAAAATGTTGTATCGCCAAAGCTTCTAAACCTTGTGTGTTTATTTAACTGTTGAATACTTTAACTTTCTTTTTCTTCTCGTGCAACCTGCATGTCTTTACTCATTATATGACGATCCCCATCGGAAGGCTCTTACAGACTTAGTAAGAGACTTAAATCACTGTTAACGTTAACGGTAAATGATTCAGTACTATTACCGACATAAGTAGTGTGGACTGGTGGTCCAAGCTGTTATAAAAAGGATTCTATTATCGGTTACACACATCGTTGTCAATAGAATGGCTTTTTAAGCGACTGCAATACTGTGAGAGGTTTAGCTAGCTATAAAATCAAGTTTATTTCACCATTTTCTACATAAGAAAATGTCTGTACTACGTCAAGTATTTATCTGTCGTTAACCATTTGTTCGATGTGTTTGAGCTTTAGATTTGCCATTTGATTACGGACTTTCCGTTTTCGACTTTCCTTGGAATTCGGTATTTGTCTTATTTTACTTTTTGAAAATAAATACTTGTACTACAAACTTAAAAACACAGATTTCGGAGTTCGAGTCATGAGAACAATTACTAGATGTCATTTATCAATATTTATAATCATGTCACTGAATGATGTGCTGTCAAAAGATATGACATGCGTGACCAGCACATTAAAAAAAAATATGAAAACAGATATTTTAATTAAATATGCACATCCTGATAGCTGTCAATCAATACATTAGAATGATTTTATATATGATATATAATTAAATTTTAGGATGAAATTGGCTTACGAATTACTTTTGTGTATACTCGATAGGTAACAGTATTTAATATAATTAAATTTAAGGATGAAAATGGGCTTACAAATTTCTTTGGTGTATACTCGATAGCTAACAGTATAATTAATGCATGAAATGCTTCCCGCGAACAAAGTGAAGAATAAACCCACGCGAAAAAAAATCCTCGATATAGTGATAAATTTGGAAATTAGTATGGCGTTCATTATCACTGAACTAGTATATATTTGTTTAGGGGCCAGTTGAAGGATGCCTCCGGGTGCGGGAATTTCTTGCTACATTGAAGACCTGTTGGTGACCTTCTGCTGTTGTTTTTTTTCTATGGTCGGGTTGTTGTCTCTTTGGCACATTCCCCATTTCCATTCTCAATTTTATTGTATGTAATTTGGTCTCTTATGAAGAGTTATTTGATGTGTAATATACCATATTTTCAAAAAAAAAATATATTTGTGAATTTTCATTCTGAGAAATGAAAAATGGAAGGTTCAACACATTCGACTATAAGTCATTTATTTATTCGAAACCGAAACCGTATCAAAACCGAAACCGAAACTGGGAACGATACATGAACTAATGAGACTTGAGTGTTAAAATTTTAAAGTGAAATTAATTTGTAAATGTGAGGGTTGTTAAGTTGAAATATTCACATAAATTCCTTTAAATAGTGCATATTTATTCAACGTCTACTGAATACACTGGTACAAGTTATATACAATTTAAGATGTCGACATGACTTTAAATATTGTACACATTTTTAATGACATGTTTCTTCGAAGGGACTGTGCACAATATAATTAATTGTTCATCTATCTAATGTGTACATTCTACAAACATTCTGCTTGTCCAAATCTTATAGTTTATTTGATCGCGGAATATACACGTTTTAACATTTTACTGTCTCACAAGTTTACGGAATTGTAATGTCTCTAGAGATATGTGCTGCAACAATCGGGATAAGTCATCGAATCTGTGTTGTTACCTAGCTATAAGACACTGGATTTAAGATTTCGTATTTGCAATCAGTAAATATATATATTTCTATGAATTCCTGTCAATCTCATTGATATTTCAATGTTCCTCAGCAAAGAGCAATGTACACAAAAACCGCATGAATATTTAGACTCAAAATTCAAAAACAAATTGACAATGCCGTGGAAAAATACGAAAAAATGACCAAATGATAAAACACCAGAATGAAAAAAAGAGTAGAAATATAATTACTTAGCAATATAGACCCACCACAGCTGCGAGTATTATCATGTGTTTTGGAAGAGTCAGAATATCCTGCTCAAAATATGGCACTTATACGAGTGCTCATGTAAATACTAATGTAGATATAAGTCAAATCTAGTTGGTCACATTCAAGGTAAAAAGGACGGGATTTTGTTTTAGACAACTGGAACATAAGTCATATCAGCATTTTATAAATTGTACCAGTGTATTCAGTAGAGGTTATATAACTAAATCACTACTTATCGTTTATAAAAAGATTCAAGTGAAATGATGAGTGAAGTAATTATCGATATGCTACTTCCATATTTAGAACAATAAATGAATGAATGAAAAAGAAACTAATTTGAGAACCCACTCATTGTATAGGATAATTTTAACCACCCAACCATCTTTGATTTCAGAATCGTTAAAGATATCATTTCAATTTTGGCTTATGGTGAAGATGTTCATTAGGAAGCCTCTCTGTTTGGAAATATTTAGCACGACCGAAATTCTCATACACTTAAGAAACTCTACTTTACTTATCTTCATGTGACGTGACTGTGTTCTAAGTGACCAGGCTGCAAGTAACAAGACGTTCAGGAGTCATACAGATTGCATGACTGCATCTTTTGGGGATGATTTTCATTTCGAACACATGCACAATTTGGCTAAGAACGATTTTTACAATATTGAAATATTTGTTTCCTTTAAAATCTCGTAGTTTTCAACCTCAGTATGACATGTCTTTAAAGTATCTTGTATGAATATGTTTGGAGTCACAAAAGTTAAATTTCATTGTTGAATTTGGCTTTCAAAATGTTTTTTTTTAAATACGCAAAGATAATGTAAGTGTCTGTTTGGCGAGTATTCTTAATTCGTAAACAAAACATAAATCTAAATATAAGCTCTTTCGATTTGGGTCATGCGTTTTTCTGAAATATTCGCTTTTCAATACTATATTTTCATAAAATATAGTACAAACAGAAGTATATGGTATAAAAATAGTTCAGCTAAACTAATGAAGAAAGAAAAACATGTAAAACAACTGTTGAGTAAAACCAAAAAAATCAAACGATTTAGAAAAAAATTGATATAGAATATATAATTTTAAAGAACAAATTAAAATACCTTCATTCTTCTGCAGAGTATTCGAAAGTTGTTTAACAACGTACTTGTCTTTGTCTTTGTCTTTGTTACAGCATCTTTTAATCCAATTCAACTTTCGGTAGTATCTTACAGTTATAACGACATTTGATATAAGTGTTGCTCCACTTATGCTAAGTAAAACCCACAAAAACATTCCAAAGTAAGCAATTTTATCTGATGTGCTTGGCAATGATTCATTGTATAAATCTATCATCACTGTAAAACTCAATATTGCAAAGATTGACAATGTTATTTTGGCGCCGCTTTTAACGGAGAGCCAAAACGTTACAAGATTTATGCATGTTATTGCAATGGTTGGAGTAAAAAACCTCCACACGTAATACGTTTGTCTTCGATTCATCTCTATTTCCAATACCACACCAGCGAAGGTTTTGTCATCCCAATGTCTGTTTGATTTATAACACTTGATGTGTTCAGGCTTTGAGATATGCCATTCACCATTTGAATGATATTGTTTAAAAAAATTATTTTTCATTTTAATGCTAAATACCTGTTCTTCGTTTTGAAGATGTTGAGCAGCAAAATTTAATTTGCAGGTTTCTGTCTCAAATGGATACCTTTGTGTATCTACCAGACAATAGGTTTTTAATATCAAATCATTCTGCCATTCCACTAGTCCATCACTGTCGATATTAACACGTTTTTTCTCGTCTACAAAAATATTTGGATTGTCTGTATAATTAATCAGGTTCACATCTGGATTCCATATCTTTGATAATGGGACTGATATTCTGTTTATTCCCTCATACAAACTGCTATTCCACGTCAAAAATTCATCAGACCATGAAATTTTCATACCAACTGATGTGGTAAGGATTTGATCCTTCATGTTTAATTCATGAATGGTGTTTAACACAATTTCAAACTTCACCTCTATTGGTTTACTTTTATTCAAATTTGGTCGTCTAACATATCGGTTATAATTTCCGTTCTCCAAGATGTCTTTCCATAAAATTGTCTCATTATTAAGACAATTAACAATAAGCGTATTATAAGTGAGAAAGACAAAATAAGAATGAATTAATTTCATTTCAATTATGTTCTTTGATATTTTGCAAATGCACGCAGGGTACAAAGACTATTATCTAAATACTTAATATGGAAGATCTACACACAAACAGAATTAAATTGTTCATGATAATATACACTGTGGTTTTACTTTACAAAACATTTGGAAAAGTGCCATACTTCGAATCTCGGTAGGTTTTATTAATTGTTCCATAGTATATAATTATAAAAAAAACACCGATTAGGTCATTAGATTTTGTTGATACCAGTTATGACAGAATGTTTAATCGAAACAAAATTTGATATTGATTTAAAGACAAAATGACGCTTTGAAATTTTGAAGTCATTTGGCAAAATACAAACAAATAAAACCTACTTTTAAATACTATTTAGATTTCTTGATAGGAATCATCTAGGTTTAAGTTTGAGAAGTTTTATTTTAATAACGTTCATTTTGGTATTTAATGACGTGCAGTTTATGTTGACGACGTGCGAACAACCTCTATAATAATTATCATTGGAACAATCCAATAGTGTATACCTAATACATATGGAACTATTTTCTCCAATTGAAAAAAATTAGGGATAAAACTTCAAAATAAATTCTAGTTTACTTACCCCTGTGTTAGTTATTGTCATAATATTGGCGCCCGTAGTTGGTTTGCCGTCTGTTTTGAGGGAGGATTTCAATCTAATATTTTCCTCTGAATTAAGTGGGCCACATGAACCAGATTGTACAGTTGTATTTGATGCACTGTAGTCTATGACGTTTTGTAATTTCTTTGAAATTAGGCGAAAGATGACAACCTGAAGCATTTATTGATTCTTAGGTAGTAAATGTTCAAAACATTAAGAAACAACGTTACCTTTGATTTCGAGGTTTGATAAAGGAACAGACGTTATGAAACCTTCAATGGTTCTAATTCATATATCCCGGTGATCAATTTAATATAACTATTTTTTATATAAGATCAAACCCTATTCCGGTGAAGCTGTAAATTCTGGATAATAATCAAATGGTATACTTTTCGTTATTACATTTTCGGAAACATGAATAAAATAACTTTCCCCACTTTTCAGGTTTTTTTAATTGCTTGATGATCCATTTATATTTAACAGAATCTTCAGATCGCACTAACCAAGATAAAAACAACAAAAACAACAAGGAACAGAATAAACCGAAACGATTTTGTTTTTTATTGTAAGATCCTACGTGCCATAACACCGACTTTGATATGGGCGGCGGGGACTTTTTGTAACTTGAGCTGCTCAAATTAAGGCAAAATTTAACTAATTTTAAAGAATTTAGACTCTTTAGCCTATTCAGTTCCACAGACTTATAAAAGTTTTATCAACACTGAAATAAGACAATATGAAATTGTAGCATGAGTTGAAATTTTTGGCAAGAGTTTATACATTCTGAGCAAAAAACAATTTATAGAAATACAGTATTTCAGAATATTTTTAAGTCTCCAAAAATGATCTTGGACTATGGTCAAATTGAAAAGTAAAACAAAACCAAACCTTGCGTATATATCTATCTTAAACGTCTACTTTATTATTTCAAATAATATATATAAAAGCTTCAAGCAAATGTAATGTCTTTAGAATAATAGATATTTGATATTGTTAATAGAAGTGGTGCGCTAATAATAAATTACTCATTGAGTATGTCTTTCAATTATTGCCTTTTGATGTGGCATTTTTGCAATGAAAAAAAACTATACCATATTTGAAAAAAATACAGAAAAGTGCACCCTGTTTAATTAAGGATTACTGCTGCATTTTTGTTTTTCTATTTTGTAGACTCAATATGACTTCCATTTGGAACCTTCAAAACTGAAGTTTAAGGAAACTGAACGCAAGAGATATAATCTTAATACTCAATTATCAATATCCTTCAACGTAATTTATCGATTTTTTATAATTAAATTTGATAAACTTGTGCAACTTATATACTTTTTTCAGATTACTTGCAGATAGTTGATAAAAATCCAATTACTGGAATAAATATTTGTAGTCTGTTTTTATTGTATTCAATGCAAAACTTCGAGTAAGGCAACTTTGCAGAATGCATATACGAGTTATCATCGTATGTTTTAAAGATCGCACTGTTTTGATGAATGCACTTAATAAAATGAAGAAACATCGTAATTAACTTTTTTGTTCAGAGCCCAAGGAACAATAGATCTTCCAATTTGTATTGCCTTTTATTAAATATAGTTTTAAAAACAGTGTGAAGTGAATATGTATATATAAACAGTGCGACATGTGCCACATGTTGAGCATTTTCGCTAAACCTTCCCATAGCAATTGAGATCACTCGCAGTTTTGGTGTAATAGTGATGGTAAATGCTCTGTTATCTTTATTGGCTGTAGACTATTGTTTCTCTTTTTCGTTTTTGTCAAGGCAATGTGAGCTTGTCTTCGACGTCAGAGTAACAATATCCATTTGTCATCTTTCGTCTTTCTTCTAAATCAAGTATATTTAATCTTTTATTGAAGCTTCAGAATTTATTTTGTATAATGTATATCATGTATAAAATGCCCTAGATCAAGCTCTCAAAGTGACTTTGATGTTCTGACATTTGGTTATTTCCTTTAATAGATTTAGGAAAGCAGTGATGAATGTCTAAAGCGGAGAACGAATATAGTGTAATAACATTTGTCGTTGAAAAAGTTGTCACTAAATGTAGAAAAAACAAACTTGTTTTGTTTGCCTTTATATTACATTTTTACAATTTCTATTAGACAAAAAAAAAAGTAAATACAAATACTGATATCGAAAATTACTTAACTAAAAATATATCAAATAAAAATCTTCAGAAGTAATTTTTGATATCAGTATTTATATTTACTTTTTTTTTGTCTAATAGAAATTGTTCCAGGACCTGAGTACCTTCCACTTAGAGATCATGACATTTTTATTAAACATGTATCAGAGCCAGGGCATTAATCAATAATATAATTTGCTCCATACGTCAATTTCATCATGTGTATGAAATCATACAGACGTCAAAAAAGACATTTCTGTAACATAAAGTAGTTCTGCGACCGCAGAACCAAGTTATATGCAGGCCAAAAGTCAATAACAATACGGTTATCTCTAGTCTAATGCAAAAAAAAACCCACCAAAAACAAATTAGTCCATTTCACTCATACATTTTGTTTAATCTGTTTGACTTATTTTTGATATTTTTCAATGCTTACAAATTAAAAACGAGTTATGTATGCAACAATGTCCAAATTAAGCTATAAAGAAACTACATGTCACCGTACAGCCTTCACCAAGGAGGGGAAAAAAACATTTAAAAACGGAAAGCTTTAAAAGGCATCAACAATTGAAAAAAACCTACGTCCTTATAGATAAGAAAACCCAATAAAAGTATAAAATAAAATGACAATCGGCAGCCAACGTAAAAAACTGATTTAAGGCTTCCTAACTTTGGACTGATACATAAATAATGCCGGATGAAAGATATATTAGTGTTCGCCCCAATCATCGTCTAACCCAAGAGTGCTGTGATAGCACATCGTTAAAACAAGTATTGATTTGAAGCACAAAACACAAACATGACCGATCCAAGAATATTAGCAATTTCTGAAATTTGTTCAAAAGCTAATAACAACTAATAAATAAGTCGTGTTCTCCAGACATATCATTGTTACTTTATTCAACACATCAATAAATAACTATATCAATTCATTTTCTTTATGACCACATTTAATTAATATCATATATTTGTCTTCTCATATCCATATACGAGTGCACCTTTAACAGATGAGAAGACTTTGTCATTTGCAAAAATGACAGATTTATCTTTGAAAGCATCCTGAATTTCATTCTGAACTATTGACAGTGATGAGAATCCTCCAACAATGAAAAACTGCTGAATGTTTTGCGCCTTTTGTGTTTTTAGGATATTTTCGATTTCATTTATAGCAGTTCCTATTATTTTCTTAAGCGAATTATCTACGAGTCCTTTCCGTACAATCAACTTGTTCCTAAACAAAGTAAAATCAATATCAACTTGTTCCGAGTCACTTCCAGATACAGTCTTTCCGTAACCATCGACAGCCTCCTTAAATGACATTTCACGAAAACGAGTACACAGGTTGTCAAAAGTTTGTATCGGAACATTTAATGAATTGTCTGATGTCAAGCATAATTGTATACATGCTTCTTTCAGTTGTAAATAGCTCGATGTTTCTTCTTTCTTCAGACAATCCATAGCATTTTCCCCTATTATAGATGACAGACGATCAAGAATAACGTTACAAACTATATCGACACCACATAATTTATGGGATGGTCTAATTGGAACACCTACGTCACAATCGGCGGGTGTATGATACCCAGTTATGTCACATGTTCCGCCTGAAAAATATAACTTACATCAATTGACATAAGTCTTCAGTTATCAGGTAATAATTGAATTTTATCATAAGGAGTGCATGATGTTATTTCAACAGGTTAAGTACATTAAACCTGCTTGTAGTATATGTAAGCGTTTTTTCGAAGAATTATGTTTTACTTGCTTTTGTGTGTTTAGTATTGTACTACAACCCTAAGGGCTGAGTAGGGAATATAAATATAGTCGTCTCCTCGTCAGACCGGTAGATAGTTTAAAGATATTTACAACCACTGGGTCGATGCCACTGCTGGTGGAGATTTATTTCCCCGAGGGTATCACCAGCCTTTTTGTGCTGACATGAATTATCATTGATATGGTTATATTTATAAATTAACTGTTTACAAAATTTAGAATTTTTGAAATACTAAGGCTTTTCTACCTCAGGCATAGAATACCTTAGCTGGATTTGGCAAAACTTTTAGGAAATTTGGTCCTCAATGCTCTTCAACTTCGTACTTTATTTGGCCATTTTAACTTTTTTGGATTCGAACGTCACTGATGAATCTTTTGTAGACGAAACGCGCGTCTGGCGTATATACAAAATTTAGTCCTGGTATCTATGATCAGTTTATTCATGAGTTTTATGCAAGGCTAAAGTTTTTTCCCTTTCAAATATACCCTCATTTTCAATTCGGATTCAAACTTTGCAGCCCTTCATCCTTGTCGAAGATTGAAATAATTCGTCCTGAACATTCATCAAATCTTTCTAGTGGACGTTAGAGCAAACAACAATAAATCCTACGTGTTATTCCGCTGATTACTAGTGGAATGATAAAAGGTTTAGTTGGGTGGATTTAACATACATCGATAACATTCAAAAATAAGAAAGCAATGAATGAGGTTGTTTAATTTAACATATGCCTTTTTATGCTTCTTTATTAAATATTTGTTTGTTATTATTATGATTAAGATAGTTGTTGTACTTGTACACCCCGTCATTATGTTATTGTCTATATCGTAGGTGGGGCATTTAAACACAGAAGCATAAACGCATTCATACCAACTAGACAAAACTATAACGCCGATTAATCGTTCTCACAGAAATCGAAAATTTGATACTCATCAAAGGTTTAATTAAAAATAGCCTTGTTACAATTCAACATTGTTATGTTTTCATACATCATCACATCATCACTTGTAATTGTTATGCATCGACCAAAGAAAATTGAGGATGAAATAGCAAAGAAAAGTCAACATTACCACTAAGGTCTATGAGAAGATAGTTCTTGTCGTCTACATTTTGCGGCAGGGTTTCTCTACAAAAGGATTGGACTTTTTGAAAATACGCAAGTATAGCATTTGAGTCATCTACTACTATCAACTGTTCTTTGGTAATTCCGCTCTGAAAAATACATTATTATTTTTATATGCAGACATTTCGCGAATAAGATGAAGAGAAAGTAAGGGTAAAGAGCGTCACTTTTTCCAGAAATTCTTTAGTGTGGTATTAAAGGTATGAGGATGAATCAAAACCAGCCAGTGGTGTAAATGATACCCATAGTAGATACCAGGAAAACATTTTCAATATTATTTGGATGGAAACAGCATTTCTTTTGTGTCGTTTGATTACATAGCAGATGCTGTGCTTAAATCAAGAAGTACTGAGTTATTTTCTTTGGTTACATCTTCTGATATCAGACTCGGAATTCTTTTGAACTGAATTTTAATGTGCGTATTGTTATGTGTTTACTTTTCTACATTGGCTAGAGGTATAGGGTGAGGGTTGATATCTCATAAACATGTTTAACCCGCCGCATTTATGCGCCTGTCCCAAGTCAGGAGCTTCTAGCCTTTGTTAGTCTTTTATTATGTTTAATTTTAGTTTCTTGTTAACAATTTGGAGTTTAGCAGGGCGTTCATTATCACTGAACTAGCATATATAATTGTTTAGGGGCCAGCTGAAGGACGCCTCTGGGTGCGGGAATTTCTCACTGCATTGAAGACATGATGATGACCTTCTGCTGTTGTCTGTTCTATGGTCGGGTTGTTGTCTCTTTGACACATTCCCCATTTCCATTCTCAATTTTATCTAATTTAATAATTGCCGTAAGGATAGAATAACATTTGAATGGCCACCAAAAATGTGAGCTAGGTAAAAACCGAATTTGTTGGTACTTGTTCTAGTTAAATAGTATTGGCCTGGTACGAGGGCTGATATTGTTTAGCGTCGGAAGACTGGACTAAAATAGTGTGATATCCGGTTAGACGATAACTTTATAGTGACTGGATAAAGATCTGTGATATAAGGTAACGTCTCAGATTTAAGGTAAAGTCTCAGAATAAGGATACATCTCAAATTTAGGGAAAAGTTTCAGAATAGGGGTTATGTCTTAAAACTAGGGTATGTCGGTATCGTTTATAATGTATGCTTCAGTTTATAGTTCTACATTCAATCCACTTAATAACTAGTAACATACAAAACAACCAGTTTCCAAATGACTTATATGTTTTGGACTAACCGTTTCACAAATGATATCGGATATGTTACTTACTTCGTAACTACAATCCCCTTCCCTTTCATGAATGTGACCTACCGAATTAGACTTTTTACCGGAATTGTTATCACATAAGCAACACGACGGGTGCCACATGTGAAGCAGGATCTGCTTACCCTCCAGAGCACCTGAGATCACCCCTAGCTTTTGGTGGGGTCAGTGTTGCTTATTCTATAGTTTTCTATGTTGTGGCATGTGTTTTAATGTTTGTCTGTTTGTCTTTTTCATTTTAGCCAGGCGTTGTCGGTTTATTTTCGATTTATGAGTTTGACTGTTCCTTTGGTATCTTTGATCCCTCTTTTAGCAACTATATGATTCAGTTTATAGTTCTACATTCGATACGTTTAATAACTAGTTACAAACAAAACCACCAGTTACCAACTGACTTATATGTTAGCAACTATTGTATAGATCACCGTAAAATTGACCACTGTTTGTTTCCTTATACTCGTTCCAAACACTTCTGATTTGACCTAAAAGAATATTTAGTACTACTGGTTTGTATTGTAATTTTATGACGAATGTTATAGGAATTAACAGGTTAACATTCTACTAATTTCCGGGATGTACTAAGATGTTCAACACGACGGGTGTCACATGTGGAGCAGGATACGTCTGCGTTATGTTTTTCAAAGATTCATTGTCATGATTCAAAGCATAACATATTCTTTCTGATATTCAAATGATCCAGAACTATGCAACAGATAAAGAAAACATTCAGATGGCAATTATCAATTGATGATAAATTGCATCCGTCGTTTAAGCTGGGGTCACACATTAACGATTTTTACTGCCGTCCTTGACAGGACCATTCCCGATTAAAATTTGTCAAAAGTCTGATCAAGATCCTGTGAATCGTGGATGGAAATCCGATTTGTATCTTTCGCCAGGTAAAATTCGACCGAGTCTGTCACGACTGCGTCCCGATTCTACCGAATGTAATCCGACAGAGATCAGATAGTGACAAGACAGTGAACCGACGCTGACGGAAGTTATCCGTTCGAAAACTGTCGGCATACTCGGGATGATCAGGTACTGTCGGAACGTAATCCTATCACGGTCCGCTCTATCGCATTGCAAACGGCTTTGTCTGTTCTCAGTCGTATTGTATTCTGTTATTGTCGGGACTTCTCCAGATCATTCCCGTTCCACAGGACACCGTCCCGAATACACAGAACATTGTTAGGAATTCGATCCGATACAGCAGAATCTGTCACGACATAGACACGATCGTAATCCGACTAGACAAAATCGGCTGAGTTTCCCCGCATGTTACGGGACACACCTAACTGTCGGGGTGCTTTGCCGAACTATTCGGACCCTTCCCAACCAGTAGGAATCTGTTACGAACTAAAACGACTGCGTTCAGACAATAATAGGACATTTCAGATAATTGAGGATACTAATCCGACTTTTTCACTTTTCGTGTCGCATCGCTGTCTGATCTCAAACGGGAGCAATAATCGGCAATGTTTGAACTCCGCATTACGTTAGTTTCCTTTAAAGACCATGCCTGTTTTGTGGAAGGATGTCTTAACGAAATCAGTACGTATAGCGAGTTTATTCTCATATACATTAAGAAACATGCAAAAACCCGTTTACAAATGGACAATCTGTAAAATTATATTTCTCACTGAAAAACACACCATCTAATATTTAGGGCGAAGCAAATTCTCATGTACAAAACTAAATATATTCATGAAGTAGCAAACATGACATACATGTTCTTACATTGTGTCATAGATCATTTATTCGTTCAGTGTATGTTTGACTGTTTTTGATAATATGTCTTTTGATTGAGTCAAGTCATTTGAATTGGTTTTAAATAGTGTGTCTTCGTATATTGTGATGTTTCACTTTTACTTTATTGCGCCTGTTAAAACGTTTAAACCCGCTGATTTGTTTACACCTGTTCTAAGTCAGGAACCTGTTATTCAGTGGATGTCGTTCGTTGATGTAGTTCATAAGTGTTTCTTGTTTTTATATAAATTAGACCGTTGGTTTTCCTGTTTTAATATATTTACACTAGTAATTTTGGGGCCTTTTATAGGTCGCTGCTTGGTGAGCCCAGGCTCCATGTTAAAGGCCGTATCCCGTAACCCCTATCTCCTAGATCTGCTTCATTTGAAAGTTACCCCATTGATCATTCCATTTAGTAGTGGTTAACAAACTTATTTATTGACTTTTAAAGAATCTGTATAGATTACATGTACAAACAACTCAATAATATAATCCAACTTAACTCTTTTTTTTTCAATTACATACTTGCCTTCTTCAAGATCTTCTTAAAATTCACTATACTAGATATACAGAGTTGTTACTTGCAGCTCGAGTTAGCGAGAGGGAAAGCCAGTCAAGAAAGAATATAAATTTCTTTGGTCTGTTAGTAGTAAAATGTTAATCTTAATTCAAGCATTAATGATCTAGACAACAAAACCTAGGAAGGTTATGCTTACATCATGTTTTCTCGATAATCAAAGTGGCATTATGTTTATCTGATTCATTTATTAGACATGCTTTAAATTATAATGTTTGCATGATGGACTCGTCTCTACCTATTTTTAAAAGCAAACGCTTGTGCAAACGGTAATACAAAATTATTGATTCATGTTGTCTTACCGATAAATCACATTTTAGAAAAGTTCATTTTTCTTTTACTTAATACATATAAGTTGTTAGAAAATGCTAAAAACAAAATAACAATTGTTACGAATAAATAAACTACATAAGACTCCAGTCTTTATTATATTTGACTGGACAACATACATAAGATTCCAATCACCTATCAAATGAAACATTTTAAAATATGAACGATGTTAGATGCACAAGTGTATATTCCTGGTGTACACATGTAAGAAATACTATCCCTAAAGAGACGGATAGTTCTCAAAATTTGTCTTCGTGCAAAACTATATAGCAAGACAAATCTATAAAACCCTATAAAATATTATTGAAAAGCCAAGTAAACACAATTAGATTTTCTCTACAAGGATAATAAAGAATATCATTCATCATGTTTAAATAGATTTCTTGTTCGCAGCTATATTAAGAAGATCGTGATAGGAAACGCGATTGTCGTAGTAATTGAGATATATATACACCATATGCAGGCTTTACTGGAATATTGCTAAACAGAAATGTAAAGTTCAAAATTAGGAAATTGAAATCTCCCCTTTTGTCATAAGGTTTTGTTCTCAATCGATGATCATTGTCAATTTCTAAATATCAGTTATGATATGAGACATACTCAACTGTATCTGTTGTATAAAAGAGGGACGAAAGATACCAAAGGGACAGTCAAACTCATAAATCTAAAACAAACTGACAACGCCATGGCTAAAAATGGAAAAGACAAACAAACAACAGCGCACACGACACAACATAGAAAACTAAAGAATAAACAACACGAACCCCACTAAAAAACTAGGGGTGATCTCAGGTGCTCCGGAAGGGTAAGCAGATCCTGCTCCACATGCGGCACCCGTCGTGTTGCTTATGTGATAACAAATCCGGTAAATAGTCTAATTCGGTAGGTCACATTCATGAAAGGGAAGGGGATTGTAGTTACGACGTAAGGAACATATCCGATATCATTTGTGATACGGTTATTCCATAACGGTCAACCAACTCGTGATGGCGTCCGTAAAATTTACGAAGGGATGATTTCAACTTCACCATTTGGAACTCTTGGTTTAATAGCTTCCTTGTGAGCAGCAACCCTCTATCAAGAAAATCATGATAGGAAATGCAAGCACGGGAATATCGTATCAATTGGGAGATATATACCCCGTATGCAGGTGCTGCTGGAATGTTGTTACTTAGAAATGGAAAGTTCACAATTGGAAAACTGAAATCATCTCTTTTGTCGTAAAGTTTTGTTTTCAACCGACCCTCATTGTCAATTTCTAGATGTAAGTCAAGATATGAGGCCGACTTAACTGTATCTTTAGTATCCTTTATCTCTAGCTCGATTGGATAGATACGTTCCACATAGTCACCAAAGTTTGAATTATTTAGTGAAAGACCATCATTAATAGCGAAAAGTAGAGTTAAAGGATAGTGCTAACTTCTTATCTTTCTTCCTAAGAAGTTCCTTCATGAAGTCAGCCTCATAATAATAAAGAAACAAGTCGGCAAGTAGAGGGGCACAGTTTGTTCCCATTGGAATGCCGACAGTCTGTTGAAAAACACGTCCTCCGAACGTAACAATTATGTTACCAATCAAGAAATCAAGCATCTTGATAATATCAGTTTCAGAGAATTTTTTGTTCGAATCAGAGTGATCCTTTACAAAGTAGGATTTATCCCTCCCTAAGACAAGATACTTGTATCTACGTTGGCCATTCTTTTTTACGAAGCAAAGCAATACCAACTCTTTCAATTTGTCTTTTAGTTTAAAATGTGGAATACTAGTGTACAGAGTAGAAAAGTCAAATGTTTTAATACTGTTACAAGATGAAAGAGAGTTAGATTGTATGTACTCTAAAAGATCTTTGGAATTTTTAAGTATCCACATCTAATTCACGCCCCCTCTGGAATAGGCAGTTTCACAATAACTTTGAAGCCCGTCTTTGATCGCTGATAAAATAGATGCTAATAATTTAGAAAGAGGTTTCGTGGAGCACTTGGAAGACCCAGCAATATACCGTTGTTTGTAAGGACACTTATGTAGTTTAGGTATCCAATACAGTGATGGCAGATCCAGTTCTTCATCTTTGGTTGAAATTCCAAAGGAACACAGAACAGACCTATGATTAACCAGGATTTCCTCTTTGGTAAGTGTCGTGAGGGTATATGTTGAGTTTCCAAGTGAATTGTCAATACCTAATTCGTTTATCAAGCAGTTAATGTAATGAGTTTTGCATACAAAAACGATGTTGTTTGGGGCTTTATCTTCGGGGACAACAACATATTTGTCATGGAGGTAGGATAGGTGTTTTGCAACATTTGGGTCTTTAAAGATTGACGTAGCATGGGCATTAATAGACCCATTCAGTTTCTTAATTCTGATTTGTATCAACGACCTCACTGCCTTAATCCATTTGGAAAGAGTATCTACGTCTTCCTTCTCGCGCTTAGCCCATTGCCTGGCATAATCCTCAACTGAATCCATCAAAATTTTAAAGTTGAATTTCCAATTGATGGATTTAGGCTCACGATATTTCGGACCTTTCGATAACTCGTTTCGTAGACAAGTGTTATTTCCTTCATTTCAAATTCGATGGGATATATGTGTTCATCATAGTCGCCACATTTTTTAATTATTTAGTTAGAGGACATTATAATCAAATTGCACAATGAATGATATAAAAATCAAAGTGAAAGTAACGCTATCTCAGCAATTTCGGGTTTTTGTATATGTTTATGAGAAATAATTTTGTTTAGAAAGTACTAGTATATATAACAAGTAGGTTAAAGTAACTTTGTTTACATTTTTCCAAGTGATTTAACCAAATTCAAAGTGTATTTTTATACAAATCGATATCTTAAAAACTAGTCCTTTCATAATAGTTTTGCAACAAAGTATTGAAAGACCTGATAGTTTCTTTGTTCTAAAATCATTATATGGAACATGAGTATACCCATTATCCATTTATGGCATATTTTCAATTTTGTTTGTAAAAATGTAGTGACTCAAATCATGTACAGTTGTATTCTTTGGATATGTTCAGCATTGTGCTTACATTTTTTTCTTAACCTTGAGTGTATTTTCAAAACAATTATGAAAAGAATTGAAAAGAAATTAATGCATTGTTGTGTCTTTTTGAATTATGTCGTACTTAATGTTTTTTGTACTAATAATGAGACTGTTTTATGGAAATACATTATGGTCCACAAAGATTATAACAAATACGTAAGGCGGCCTACTTTGAATAATAGCAAACCCATAGAGGTCGAGTTTGAAATTGTGTTAAACTCAATTAATTCATTAGACATGAAGGAACAAATCTTGACTACATCGGTTGGTATAAGGATGTCATGGACAGATGAATTTTTAACGTGGAATAGCAGTTTTTATGGCGAAACCAAAAAAATAACCGCACCCTTATCTGAGATATGGAATCCGGATGTTCATTTGATAAACTATGCAGACAAGTCAAATATCTTTGAAGATAAAGATACACTTGTTAATGTCTATAGTACTGGACTGGTGGAATGGTATAATTTTATTGAACTTAAAACTTATTGTTTCGTAGATACGACACAATATCCATTTGAAACTGAGATCTGTAAATTACAATTTTCGGCCCAAAATCTTGACGACAAAGAACAACTATTAAAGATCCAGCTGCAAGATGATTATTTTAATCGATTTCAATCAAACGGAGAATGGCATATATCTAAACCTAACAAAATCAGGACTTATACAGAAATACGAAATAGCAATAGTAAAAGATTCGCTGGTGTGGTATTGAAAATAGAAATGGAACGACGACAAACCTATTACGTGTGGAAATTTCTTGTTCCAACTGTTGCGATTACATGTATCAATATGGTAACATTTTTGCTCCCAGTGAAAAGTGGCGCCAAAGTTACGCTGTCAACATTTGTTGTATTGAGTTTTACTGTAATGATTCAATTATTTAATCAATCTTTACCTAGCAGTTCTGACAAAATTTCTCAATTTGGAAGATTACTGTGGTGTTTACTTGGTATGAGTGGATTAAGTCTAATATTTAATGTAGTTATTACTGCAATTTTCTATCGCAAATGTACTATATGTAAAATAAATTGTTCAGTATGCAACTGTGCGAAACTGACAAAGAAACTGCAAGATAAACCTAGAAATACAACGTGCTGCTGTAAAAGTAAAGAGGACGAACAGATAATAGAACTAAAGTATATAGGCCCACAAGAAAAGAAAACTGCTCAACAGGGTGCCAGCATGGAAAATAAAAGTATGTTTACTTTAAATGCTCAGTTCCGAGTAGCTAAAATTACAATTTTGTTTACATTGTTCACACGTTTTAGCGCTACGATGACCAAATGTCTTTTCATAACCCCTCAAAACAGAGTCTGTATCAACGGACAATCAACTATCATCAAGTTAAGTGAAACAGACAACACCAATGCTAAATGAAAACAACATAAACAAATCACGACCAGAAATACCCTAACATAAACTGTGGATGAACTGCTTCAGTAGTTACATCTGTATTGGTGTATCACTACAGAATTTCTTTTTATAAGCAAGGGTATCAAGTATGGTGATGTCTTTGTTTTGGTATGATGGCTTTTGTCTGAAGAGGGATCATTTTGCATCTGAAATGCTATCCTTTATGTTTAATTTGTAACAGGAGAAAAGTTTTCTTCTTAAAGATTAAGAGCTCTTTTTGAAACACATTTTAGGTCTGGAATTAAAAAAAGTATAAAAAATTGATATAACAGTGTATTGTATTGAGATCAACAGAGATATGACTCAAACCTTATAAACCGTTCTAAACAACATAAAAACTGCGAAAGGAGAAACAGTAAGAATACTTTAACATTAAATTAACAAAGGCAATTTACGCCTGTCCTAACCTCACAGTTGTCGAGTTACCCACGACAAATGTCTTAGAAAGTCACGATGGTACGAAAGAAACTTTCATTTCCACAAAATTTGATTTGACTATATATTAAACATAAATTGAACCTAGATAATATTCAAATGCAATAAAGATACTTGTAGTGCTTTTTGCTCAACAGTCGTATTTAGACAAAATGCGAGTTTGCCGTATTAAATTATAATCCTGGTATCTTTGATAACTATTTACACCACTGGGACAATGTTACTGCTGGTGGATGTTTCGTCCCCGAGTCTATCACCAGTCCAGTAGTCAGCACTTCGGTGTTGACATGAATATCAAATATATGGTCATTTTTACAAATTTCCTGTTTACAAATCTTTAAATTTTTCGAAAAACTAAAGACTTTCTTATCCCAGGCATAGATTACCTTAGCCGTATTTGGCACAACATTTTGGAATTTTGGGTTCTCAATGCTCTTCAACTTTATTCTAGTTTGACTTTATAACTATTTTGATCTGAACGTCACTGAAGAGTTTTGTGTAGACGAAACGCGCGTCTGGCGTATTAAATTATAATCCTTTAATAACCTTTGATAACTATTGAATGCCGTTCGATTACCCATAGTTGGTTACATCGACTATTGTGGATAGTTGTTTCTTTGACAATCCTACCATATTTCCCTATTTCTATATTGTCAGAATATTATACTAGTAACCTGCATATACAATCATTATAATAATACATGTTTTTCTTGAACGATTGATTGCTTGTTGCTTGATTTACGTCAAATGACCGAATCAGAACAACAACCAAATTACAATAAATAAGGTATGCATTTTCTGCAAAGGTGGTTTCCGGGGTTCAAAGTGGTATTGGTCTTATATGATATATAGGAAAAGGATAGAAATTTAGCTTAGCAACATATGTCATTAAAGAGCTGTTGCAAGTGTTCTATAACCCATGGATATATTGCATATGTACTTTGCGGACGTAAGGAATCGGATTTAACGTAAATATATCGACCTCACGTAACAGCGTACTATTCTAACCTTCCACACAATGTCAGTTGGTATATTTCCAGGTGACGTATTTCCGTAAATTCGTGGATAAGGTAAGACCGCGAATAGTTAATTTGGTTTGATATGATTTTCTATGTTTTAACGCCACTTTTAAGCACCGCTTTGGGCTATTTCGTGGTGGCCAGTTTTTATTGGTGGAGAAACTGGAGTCCCTGGACAAAACCACCGACCTTCGATAGGAAAACTGACAATCACAGCAAATAGTTAAACTACTTCCTAATTCTACACATTACTAGTACACTACGTACGGCTAAAACAATTTTAACAACATTGCATCTTTACCCGATGATACAACTATGTGGTTAATAAGCTGAAACTTAAAAACGGAGGCATTTCTACTATTGGTGATCTGTAAGGTTTATGGAGACACAATAGGGTCAAAATTATATATTTATTATGTTTATTTCTGTTGCCTTAAAATTAATTATTTGACCAGAAAGACTGTTTGATGGTTTATTTATGATTATGAATGGTTTTTGATTGTAATACTATATAAAATAGGTAGATGTGGTATGATTGCCAGTGAGTTTGAGAATATAAGCAACTACAAGTCACCGTACGGAATTTCACTTAGCAAATCTAATATCGTAAATAAAGTCGGCGGTAAAAGGCCCCATCATGACAAAATGTAAAACATTTCAAACCAAAAAAAAAACAACAACAACGGATTGATTCATTCCGAAAAAACCGCAAAACAAATTCTATAGACAGCATATCACTCGTCTGAATATATGACTCGTAACAAGGGATTGGCTCATTTATTATGTGTCGGGGTTATACATGTTTCGGATTGAGCGAAGAAAAAATTGTTTCGAAAAGTAGTTATTTGATACAATCATTTGTCAACTGTCTATACTAAGTGAGAGTCAAATGATATATTTTAGATGATATAGAAGAAGAAAAAGGAGAGGATAAAGATCAAACTAAAGGAAGAGATCAAATAGAAAGAAAAAGGAAACAAAAGGCCGCAAAAATAGATGTGATTTGTTTGATCGTTATGATTTTATCATATGGATTTGTATATACTTTCTTCTGCATTAACATTTTTGGTGGAAGAGAAAATGTTGCATGAGAGTGTTTTACATATTTCAGATGTACTGAAGAATACCGAATGTATTGTCGGGTTTAAGGTATTTTGTCCTCGTATTAATCAAGTTCTGAGTACTAGTATGTTATCTTTCATTTTATTTATTTTATTATAAAAGTCAAAATTTGTAAAAGTAAACCATTATAAATGTCCACATGTTGATCATGTATAATTATAAGTCAAGTGTACTAAATGTAGACTTTTACTAGTGACCATGGAAAAAATTGAAGATAAACACACATTTTTTATTCTGAATTATTCGGCTCTGGCTTTACGTCATACTGCATATAGTTTCAATGGGGTAACATTTAATCACTAAGAAATACATTTATTATCTATATGCTTATAATAATACAAACAATAAAAATCTATTCCATCAGACATTTATCAATTATTTACCAAGATTTTGTATATTTCAAAAGTTAATAACAACGCATGATCAAACCAAGATTTTGTATTAAAATGCTTACCGTTTTAAAAGAAAACAAAAACATTTGATATTAATATTATTGAGCCTTATTTTGAATATTTTTTAGAACATTTAAATTTTTCAAAAAGTGCTTTAAGTGCTGTAGAAAATTCTGCATCCATAAAAGCATATATTATAGGATTGACAATACTGTTAATAATGTATGTATGATAAAGCCACAAAACAGTGGCAGCTACCGTTTCGGACAACCTTTCCCAAAAATCTGGCAATATGCCTTCTAACAAAACCACCATTCCGACCGGCATATAACACACGATTGACACAGCAGTTATTAGAATAAACATGAAAGTAAACTTGTTTTTGAAACGCTTTCTTTTCTTTGACCGGTTTGTTTTTTTCAAGCGTTTAGGCTGTGTAGAATTTCCGTTTTGAGCGACAGAAGATGAACATTCGGGTGCTGTGATCTCTGTGTAGACGTCAGATGACTGAGTTGCTTCAATGTTTGAATCATTCTTGCATTCGGAATTAACTGTAAGTTTGGAATAGGAACCGTTAGGATTTTTCAGTTCTTGTGTTTTACTTTGAAGATTGGTGGTAATCGAATCGTTTGTTAATTTGTCTGCTGTACTGGTCTCTTTTGATACATTTGTTTGCTTAAATTTTTGTGCATTGAAATGTTTAAAAATAACCCATCCGACTCTTCCATATAGAAAAACAAGTGCAAGAACAGTAAACAACATGAGAGTTATAAAAAATATTGAATAAACTAATCCAGATAGGTAGAAGCCATGTTTAAGTCTTCCACATCGGTATCCAACCAATCGACCATCACTAAAGTGTTCATTTACGCCATAGTTTACTGCAAAAGGTACGGAGCAAGCAACTGACAAACATACGGATACGGTAACCATTATTTTTCGAGTTTTCAAATTAAGTCTATGACGTTTACATATTATCAAATACCGTTGTATCGCAATAGAAAGTAACAGGAATAAAGAAATACCTGCTGTTAAAGCAATGGTGTAAAATACTATTTTACATAGAATATTGTTGGTGAATGTCGTTTGCATCACATCTAACATTATACAATTTACGGAACCCACCACCGATGTTAGCATGTCCGACACTGCTAAATATGGAATGAAATATCTCTCTTCTTTACCCTTCATTTGAAATCTGTATACAGCTAGAACAATCATATTTCCTATCACACCAATAATCAGATATAATGAAAGAACCACCACATTGGCTATTAAGTGCTTTGCCATATCTTGTGTTCGGTATCCTTCAGATTTGTTCGTGAAATTTAAATCCATTGTATACAAATTCAGCAGTTCACTTGTACTGTTCATTTTCAACAGCATTCATTCACCGAAAAACGCAGCAATCTGGAATATTTAAAATGCATCAGATTATGTGTAAAGATCATATCATGGTAATATATATCTGTAAATCAATAAATTATTTTGTGAAAATTTAATATAACTTATTGACAAATTATGCAATACGTGGGTATGTTTCAGAGTCAGAAAAAAATCCATCGTTTTAATCTAAATACAATTTAACAAAAAATAAATGAATGTTGACAATAAAAAGGTTGGGTTGGAACTGTAAGAATGGTTTGATTCCGCCAGTGCACTTTATCCGGAGGAATAAAATACCTAGTGATTTTTATCCACCAACAAAAATTCCCTAGGTTTTTTTTTATCCGGGTCCAGTAAAACATCCACCAGTCATTATAAGGTTCTAAAAAGCATTTTTGAAGGGGAAGTATATATAAAATTGGGCTTATTGATATATTTTGATGTATTTGAAACTGGCATAGCTGATTTATGTAATAAATGGAGAGTGTTCGTCCAATGAATGTTCATACTGGTGTCTTTGAACCAGGAATAATAACACTAGTGATTTCGTACCGGAATGATTGCACTAGTTATTTTATACCGGGATCGATAACTCTAGTGCTTTAGATCCATACATTGATGAAGTGTTTTAGTTCTCAGTTTGACCACATGATAACACAATGATAATTTTTATTAACAAAGAAGATTTAATTTTTTTTTTATGTAAATCTATAAAATCGGCAAATAAACTTATCATAGATACCAAGAATACAATGTAAAGCATTGTTATTTATAGTTTAATTGCATTTAGTAGAAAAAAAAGAATTTGGTAAAAATAAAACCAAGATTTTGTAGAAAATCCACAGAATTTAATACAGAGATTTGTGTAATGAAATTTCAAACATAGATTACTCACTTGTTTTTCTATGATGTGCTAGAGTTTATTTGTAACAAAAAGTCCTAAACAACCTTAAATTCTAAACTCGTGCTGAGTCACTAAGTTGAGCGCACCTTTAATGTGTACATGAATTGGTCCATATTTGTATTTGTTATAACCAATGTCTACATTTATAACCTAGTTTTAAGGAAATCAAGGGTAGCACTGCATGCAATAAACCTCTATCTATAAAGCATAAAAATGCCAAATATGAGAGTACTAGGGGAAATGCTGTGGATTTCCTATAAAATTTCCATACGTTTGGCATTGAATCAACTCAAGGGTGCATAATCCTTTAATCATATCTTCTATATCAAAATATCTATAATTGAAACTTTCTGTAAGAACCAATCTGCTCTTTAGTTTATATCAAGTTTTTTGTCTCGATCCTTGTTGAAAGGATTTTAAGTTATAAAAATATCCTCCTTATCTTCATCAATCATGATTATTCGTTAAATTGACTCAGATTAATTCAACTGGTTTTTTAGAAATGTCATTTTAGTCCTTTTATGGAAACAATACACCGGTCTAATATAAACAAAAACAACGATATAAAGATGGACGCTTTCACACTATTTACAACCAATATTATCTAGGGAAAAACAGTTACTCGGAATAAAAACAGGGCGGAATGAAAGTACGCTTACATCACTGTTAAGGGGTTTTTTTTCGAAATAATAATACGCGGTTTTTCTTCGAATTGTTTTTGAAAATCATTTGTTTGTCCAAATAAGACAGATGTTAGAAAGTGAGTTTTTGAAGCCGCATAATGACGATGTTTATGGAAGTCTCCTTACAATACACAAGCACAGAGATGGCTAACGAAAATTTCTAGATAAAAAAAAAGTGCCTCCAGAAGACTTTAGTTTGCAGAAAATATTGTTTCACACAGTTTCTTTCTGACTTATTTAGTTTCAGCCATTAAAAATTCTACGAAAAGGTAGTCACCGTTCAAGGTCAAACGCTATCGTGGAGTAAATTGACGGTTTCGTCTATTTGACTAATTTGTAGATCTTGACCGACATTTTTTTTCTTTTCTACAGAAATGAATAAGGATACAACTTAAGGATGTTCGCTACTCTGTTAAAAATAACCAGCTTTTTAAAAGACTATTATGAATTGATAATATATTAATAAAGAAACTTAAAAAGAAGAAAAAAATGGAGGGTCCGTGTGCTCATTTTCGAGATATAAGCCTTTGAAAATTTGGCGGGAAATAATTCTCTCTAGATTTTTCATATATTTAACATCTTAACATTGGCACTTTATTTGTTTCAAAAACTATGAAAAAATAACAAGAATTTTATAAAATTTTGAAATATGGCTTTTTAAACTTTATGTAAAAAAATTATGAAAAGAAAAGTAGGGGTTAGTGGGCAAAATTTTATAATGACAGTACATGGATAAAACCAGAGGATTCTGAAAATCTGGCAAAAAATCAAAAATGGAGGAGCCAACATCCTTAACACATTTTAATTTCAATCTTAATTATGTGAAAGAACGTGTTATAAGACTTCATGGGAAACAAAAACGCAAGAAATCTATCTGCTTATGACACGAAAATTGGGACTTTTAAAAATTAACAGTTGATAATTTACAATTGTTCATATTACTATATCAAATCGAATAAGACTAATACTTTTTATGCATGTTACCTATTATACTATGAATGTGTTTTTATATGTATGTGTAGTTTGTCAAATGTGCGTATAATTTGTTATTTGTTTTAAATATCAAGTAGGTTTTGAGCTCTACAGAGCTGATGTTTACCTTGTTGAATTGTACATATCATGCCCGACGCTCAATAAAATTTACTTAGTTACTTACTTACTTACTTTGAGACTGGTCTTCTTTCTAATCTATTAACTAGTACTTGTCAGTTTTAAGTGTTTTTTTCACGTGATCCTTTAGTCACAAGTATTTTTAGTATGTATAACTTCCTCAGCTCATTGATCTATTGTACTTAATCAATGTAACAATCATTTAATAACATTAAAATAAAACCCCGGAATAACATATTAACAAAGGTTAAATTAAATGAGAAGATGTAACATTGATTGACGAAAAATTTCTTTACAACTTCAAGAGAAGTATTTTAATAGTTACATTCTTCCAAGTGTAAACAATAGAAAATATATCAAATCTATTAAATGTATCCGCGTGTTTAGTCTTAACAAATTTAGGTTTCATAGTTTGGCTAGCATAAAAAATGTCCAAATGTAAAATGTATCATGTATTCAACTTTGTAAACATATTACCTAAACATATTTACGTAGATGCAACAATAGTAATATGCGAAATAAACTGGTACATTTCTTAATATTCACACGGGACGAAAGTTAAGTCATAACAACAAAATCTATGTAAAAATACATTCCTATGGTAATTTTGTATTCTGGTCTTTCGTTTTTACTTATCTGCTTTGACTATATGCTTTTTGTATTTCTTTGTTGACATATTTGTTTGTTTTTATGGAAATAAAGATTATAACACAATGTTGACTACTATACCCCTATATATGTCATGTTTACCTATTATGTCTCACACATTGTTGTCACTATAATAAAATTTTAAGCGACTCTCGTATGTGCCTGTATCCAGTCAGGAAAAGAGCGTTGTTATCAGTTCGTTGGATTTGTTTGAGCTTTTGATTTTGCAATTTGTTTAGGGACTTTCTGTTCTGTATTTTCCTCGGAGTTCGATATTTTTGTTGTTTGAATTTTTGCCAATGAACAGCGCTGACCGATTTGAGCTAGTATAATACTAAAATTTCAAAACTTTTAAATTTGATAAATGTAAAATAATGACAACAGAGTATTTACACATCCCAAAAAAAAAAAAAAATCAACGTGGCTGCGTACCGGGTAACTGTTTTTTACTAGAGAATATTGGATGTGAGTAGTGTAAAGGCGTCGATCTTGATATTTATTTGTTTTTGTTTATATTAGACCGGTTTATTGTTTACATAAATAAATTGGTTAGAATTAAAATAATTTTCAAGAACCTGAGTCAATCTATTTAATAATATTGATGAAGACGAAGAGGGTATTTTTATAACTAAGAATACTTTATCAATGATCAGGACATTGAACTTGATATAACCCAAATTTATATAAGCATCCTTTGATATTGACAAAGAAGATATGTGATTTTATATCCAAGTCTTCCGAAGAGCAATTATAAGGAAAAACTTCGGCAATCCAGTGAATATAATTATTACAATTAGTGACGATTTGAAATCATATGATTTTATAAATTTGCATAGAAAAGTATTTAAATGTATTCGTTAATTATCATTATTGTGCTATCGTGTGTTACAAATGAATACTGATCACTTCATCAATGTACGGATATAAAGCACTAGTGTAATTAATCCAGTTATAAAATGACTATCTAGAACAATTATTCCGGTACGAAATCACTTGTGTAATCATTCCGGTACAAAAACACTAGACTAAGTGTAAACATTCCTTGGATGAAAACTCTCCTTTTTTATATATAAATCAGCTTGTCATTATAACGTAATAGATAAATTTCTGAATTATAGATTATTAATTATCTTAATTTTGGAGCTTTTTTCGTGTGCTTAGTGTGTTTTTTCTTCGAGTCTCCCATCCGTTAGTGTTCGAAAATTGTATTCATAACTTCAACCCTGAACTTGTTGAAAAACAGATATAACAGATGCAGTGTTTTTATATTTTGTTTTGTGTTCATATGTCTAAAAATTTGAAATTGTCATTTGCGTTCAATATTTTCTGCCATTTCCAATGCGATTCTTCCTACTGAATAATAAGGCAATATTCTTTTTTATACAAATTAATAAAATTGCTTACCCAAAATTTTGTATATTATCCGTTATGAAACTCAAATAGATGTAAGTGTTTATTTTTGTTTACTTAATATATATATACTGTAGAAGATATACCGGATACATATACGATATAGCTTGTATCTGATGTGACAAGTATCTCATTATGTAGGAGCGGTTATCGGAAATCAACACTTACGCATGACTAACCATTAGAAAACTGAAGATTGAAACTAAAAGGGGAATATATTTAAAATAAAAATGCGTAATGATTGTATGCAAAAGGACAAGAATTAGTTTAATTTATGTCAGACTTACAACTGACCCTCGGAACAGACGTTTCAACTGAAAGTATACGAGCGTCTGAAGCTAACCTTCATGGCAGAGTACTTTCCCGTAAAACCCATAAATTTGTCGAAAGAGTGCATGGTTATTCATAACTACACCAATTCAACATCAACCCTTCTAGGCTTCCTCATAGCCTCCTTATAGGCTTCCTTGTTGTCTCATTATTAGACTTCCTAATAGCCTCATAGGCATGGTAGCCTCTAGGTATGATAGCCTCATAGGCTTCCTGATAGCCTCACGCATTATCTTTTTTAACCATCGTTCCAATTGGATTGGTGTGATGTCAAGGCAGGGGTCTATACTTTGCTACTTTTCTTTGTGCACTTAGCTAGGCTCTTGATTTATTCATGAAGCAAAAAATAAAATATATTAGCTGGGTAGATTCCCCAAGGGCTACGAAAGCCAAGAAGGCTCAACTTCGGCATTCAGAATTCGGAAATCATTTTTATGTCCCATTTATGGGCATTATGCTTTCTGGTCTGTGCATCCGTGTACTATGGACACCTTTTTGTTTTTACTGTTATAAACTTTTAGTTATTATTGTAATAATCACTATTTGTTGTTATTGTGATATGAAGATTAATTGCCTGTCTTCATGTAAACTGCTCAACCTTATATAAATAGTGTAAATTTATGATTTGTCCATAATCAATTGAGGAGAGTTTGCTTTTCGTCTGGTTTTTGTGAATTAGCTGGTTCGGAATCAACCCCTGTAAGTCTGTGATTCCAACTGTCTCCGTTACCACCTTCCCAACTGAACATACACCCGACGCTGTTTTTATTCCCTTTGTTCTAACTACTCCTTCAAAATATGTCCATTAAATGATAATAACCCCCTCTCCCCTGTCCCCCTTTCCGAATGTATCTTGTTAAAAAACAGCGAGAAACCCTTTAAAGTTAAATCAACCAGTTCTTTACTATTAATCAATCAATCATCATTTTAACGGACTCGTACCCCCCTTTTTAACTAATGAAATAAAATCCCATAGTTCTGGAATGAACGATCGAAATTTTACCAAAACCTATAGAGATCGTTTGGTCGTGCGCTGGTAACACTGTACTATGTACCTCGAATGGACGCCGAACAGATGAAAAAAAAAATCCGTTGAAAATAATTTTATCCGTGGGGAATTCGTTTGTGTAATGACGGACGCGTAACGAATGCCTAAAGGTAACACACATGACCAGTACCAAAAAATATTAAAAACAGGCATACAGAAGCGTGCTGTATAAAATGGACGAACCATATAACGGATGTATCACTGACCAGTAACGGATACACAACGGAAACAAAAAGGTCATGTATCGTAAAAACGGAAGCCTACCGCGGACGTTCAACGGACATGTTGACTGACAGCATCACAATCAAAATCATGAGAAAATTGATATCACCTTTCACATCAGGAAATTTATACATTATTATCGAGTCATTAGAAGGGGGGTTGGAAATGAATAAATGAATATAAAATATCTCTAGTGAATGTTTTCACAATCAAACAGCTTTCCGAGAAGACGTTTCATGGGACTTGTTAACCCTTCAGAAGCATTGTTTAAAAGATGGCAAACGGAAAAATGGGGTGTTTAGTTAGAATCAGAGGCATGTAATACAGTGTGAAGAGAGTGCCAGCCAATAAAACTAATTCCAAGCTAGCAAAATTGATAGAATCCGCGGAAGTTTATTTCTTGCCTTGCTGTTTTTCCTTAAATCATCCCACCCACATTATAGATATTTACGATATGGAGGTCCATTTCTACAAGTTTGTCATATCAAAAAAAACCGTAATACTATGTTTAATCAATGTTGAGATGGTAGACATCTTTACATACCTTGGAGCGGTCGTAGATACCACCGACAATGCAACAGCCGACATAAGGAATAGAATTAAAAAAGCAAAAGCAGCATACTATAAGTTAGAAAATATACAGACATCAAATCAATAAAGTGGAAAGCATAAAAATAAAAATTTACAAAAGCAATGTAATATCAGTGTTGTTATATGGGGCAGAATGTTGGAAGATAAGCAAGAGAGATGGATAAAGACTTAACATCTTTAAACCAGGAACTTGCGTATAATCTTCAAGATATTTTGACCAACTATGATTTCCAACACAGAACTGCTGCATGAGCAACATCACCAACACCATTAAGATCAGGACTTACTATGGACGTCCTTGTGTTCGTATGACTATACTGCCAGACGATATTATTTGGTGTGGGTTTTTTTATTTTTAAAAATATACCAACTACAATGACTTATATGGGTTTTTTTTCTCAATAAGAAGTTAAAATTCAGAAAAATTCGACTGACCTTATTTCCACATTAAAAAAATCCAGCCAAAAACCACATAAGTGTGTGGTTTCATTTTTTAATTCACAAATTTCGTTAAGAAAATAAATGAAGAGGACATTTCCTTACGCTGTATCATAAAAAAGCGTGGTTTTCCTGTTTGATTGTGTAATTCATACTTATTGAAATCCGAAGAGTGATACAAATTTGTTTAAGGATGGTCTATTCTTCGTGCATGCAAGTGAATCTATTATTTCCTTCCTCATTGTGTTTAACTCGGTGCCGATTCCTAGAGATATGTCAATTAATTTTGACAAGAAGCAAGTTTCATTGACGCTACACCGAAATGACAGCTTACAAATAAACAAACATTACAAATAATTATAACACAAGTTTATAACTATATGTATGGTCACCGTCTAGAAGATAGACCAGTGCTGAGAAGAGTATTCATTTGATTTTGCAGGGTGGATAAGTACATAACAACGTTAAATCGGAATAGAGATGTTAAACCCGATGGAACCTGCCACGCTCCCTCCTCATACAAAAATATGTGCAGATCAACTAGGCAAAATTCGAGACTTATTATTGCATATAGGTAACACGATACAAATAAAAAATATTGAACATTTTGAATGTCGCTCGTTTTTTCGTTTTTTTTAAAATGGTTTTATCATAACATGTGTTCATTTATAAAGGCAGTCTATGAAACCAGGGACAATACTACAATATACTAATTTAGACTGTCCCTGATGGAACATTTCGTGTTCGAATTCATACTGAGGGCTGATTTTTAGAGGCTTTTGAAAAGGAGTAGGTCCGGTAAGGGCCGATTTATGCCACAAATGTCAGGTTCGTCTGACGAAAGATTTTTGTCACTTTCTAAACACTTAAGCGTCTATTTCAGGTGGTGATTCAATTAGTAAATGATAAAGATTTAACTGATTTACTCATTTAAAAGCGCTCTGATTCAAGCTTAAATATGAAAAATCCATCAAATATGTCAAAAATGTCACTTTTCAGATGTTTTTTGTCAAGAAAAAAAAGTGGCTGCATCCGTGTCCATCCTCAAACTTTATATATGTTATATATCATCATCAAATGCAACTTATATTTCAATATTAAGAATGAACACAAATGCGGCCACATTCATTTAAGACGGAATCCGTCTAAAATTTAACTAAAATGCTAAAATTGTGAAGATTTCAGTAATTTAGCATGACTTAATGGTGCTAGTACCCGATATATGTGCATTATATTGTCAAAAACAGCCCATATTTATGTAGCAGAAGCATTCTACTTTTCAAAAATTAACAAAAAGTTAACATTTGAACATTTTGTAAAACTGCTATATTTTGGGGAAAAAAGGGGCCTTACTGGACCTACTCCTTTCTTGGGAGCGAAACAAGGCGAACTGTTATCACCTCTGTAATTTTTTTTCGTGAATGACATTGTTCAAGTTATTTAAATGGACAGTGATTACAATGTTTTTAATATAAATGAATATCTGTTTAATATTGTTTGAAGAACCGATATGTTCGGAAAATCTGCCTAAACATTATAAGTCTTATTAGACAAACTTCATTTTATTATAAAAAGTGGAATTAAACTGTTAATACTTACGAACAAAAGTAGTCGTTTTTCAGAAATGGTTGGCTTTTTCTTTGACAACCAGTAGCTAGAAATTGTAAACTTATATGTATACTTAGGCATGTTACTACATTTCAATGGCAAATTCTTGCACTCACAGAAGAAGATTTCTTAACAAGGAACAAGAGCACTTTATTGTACTTATTCGGCACTTTCAAGCGAGTTAATATTGAACATAGTTAATCTTGCTTGTTTGTTTAACAGTATGGTGGCCTCTATAGTTAACTATGCACGGTCTGGGGATTTTATCGAGCCAATGACATAGAACTAGTTTATAATCGTTTCTGTCGTTTTATATTTAAGCTTTGTAAAAATGAACCAATCGCCTTTTTGTGTGGTTAACTTGATCATTTACCTTTGTTCATTTAAGGAATGTTGTTTACATAGAATTATAAAGTTTTGGTTGCATATAATATATGATAAACCTAATATTGAATATGGTATATACAACCCCCTACGCATTGAATACTCAAATGGTAAGTGAAACTGGGTTTTAAATGTGCGCGATTTACTATTTAGTTTTGGTAGGCACCATGTATCAATTGATCAAGAGAAAATTAATATGTCGTACAAATAAACAATCAATACTACCAAAAAATCATCCTGACTCTAAAAGTTGTTCACTAAAAAATAATGCTTGCAACATTTTATGAAACGTTTCCATTATGTCTCATTGATTGCAATAAATGCATGTGTTGGAAAACATCCGGCCAAGAAATCATGATAGGCAATGTACACTTTGGAATATTGTTGAAACTGAAATATACATACTTCTTACGCAGGCGTTCCTGGAGTGTTGCAACAAAGAAATGGAAAATTCACAATGCCATCTTTATTGTATGTTTGTTCTCAACAGACTATCATGCATTGTCAAATTGTATATGTTAGTCAATTGTGTATGAGGTAGACTTAAATGCATATGCTGAACTCTTTATTTCAAATTCGTTAATATGAGCTGGCATGTCAGTTAACTGCTAGTATTTCTGTTGTTATTTATGTATTATTGTCATTTTTTTTTTCTTTAGTTACATCTTCTGACATCAGACTAGGACTTCTCTTGAACTGAATTTTAATGTGCGTATTGTTATGCGTTTATTTTTTACATTGGCTAGAGGTATAGGGTGAGGGTTGAGATCTCATAAACATGGTTAACCCCGCCGCATTTTTGCACCTGTCCCAAGTCAGGAGCCTCTGGCCTTTGTTAGTCTTGTATTATTTTAATTTTAGTTTCTTGTGTACAATTTGGAGTTTAGTATGGCGCATTATTTCGGGCCTTTTGATAACAAAGTTCACAGAGAAGTGCGATTCATAACTTCTAGGTCACTATTAATAACGTGGCCAGTCCGTTTATATATGAATTTAGAGCTAGAAAATATCGGAGGTTTAGACTGGAATTTGTCAATATTGAGATCCTGCAAAACGTGTTTGTACTTGTATATATTTTAGTTATGATAGGTTTGGTATATGTATAAGAGGTACAGATTTATCTTAAAAGTAGGGAGCTCTTTTTAGGTATACTGATTTCTGATGAACGATTGAGGAAAAGTTAATTTTGTTTGCAAAGAAAAGTTGTAGAAAAAATCGCTTTTCTTTCTCATATTTCCAATGCAAACCGGTTTGAAAAGTCAATGACTGGTAATTATATCCGCGATGATAGCTGTGAAAGAAAATGGATTGCATGGAGACCTTTGTTTGCAAAGAAAAGTTGAAGAAAGAATCTTTTCACTTTCCCATATTTTCCAATGCAAAGCGGACTGTTGAGTATGTGTCTAGAAATGTCCGAGATCATAGTTGTATAAAAATAAGAATATGTTGTATACTAGTATATGCCAATGAGATAACTCTTCACAAGAGACCAAATGACGCAGAAAATAATGACTATTGGTCACCGTACTCGCAGTTCCTAACGGCTAGTTCAAAATTAATAACAATTTTTAAAATAAACAAGCATCTTGCACTAAAATACCAATCAGTACACATCCAACATCCAATGGATTGACTGTAAAGACGTCATTGACAGTCAGAAAAAAATGCCTTTATAGCACTGGGTTGACACCTCTGATGGTGGAATATTAGTCCACGAGGGTATAATCAGCTCCCCATGAGGATGTGCTATCCCGTTTGAAATATTTTTCTACAGGTACAACCAAACTTCACTTCAATCCAAATCTTTATACTTATGGAAGTATTTGATAAAGGTTTTAGTAATTTTAACAGAGATTTCGACAAATCATTATACAAATTGTGTTTACTTTTCAAATTTTTGAATGATTCATGTTAAGAAAGGAAGCTTTTGACAAAGATTGTCATACATGAAATAAGTTTTGAATGTTGGTAATTTTCCAGTTTCCCGCTTTCAAAAATTTCATCATAAAAATCTTAATTTTTAACTCGAAACGATAGATGCTGAGGAAGATATGTTCTCAGTTTCCGTACACAATAATTTCTGAACTCTATAAAAGGAGTTACATTTGACAAATTTTTCAGTTTCATATTTCTGAGATTTTATGATAATTTTATGATTATTGTGAGATTTTTAACAAAATCTGAAGTGTTTGCCTCTAAATATTAATTCCTGGTCATGCAATTTTGTCACATTTCTCATTCTATTATGTTTATGATGTTTCAAAAAGGTTTAATTGTAATAAAAGATGCAACTTCATTAATATCATAAATATTCAAATTTTCAAATTTTCATTTCTTTTATAATAAAAACGACGATTTTTACCCAAAATCATCTATTCCCACCACTATTACCTTATAATAGTTATCAAAGGTACCAGGATTATAATTTATTACGCCAGACGCGCGTTTCGTCTACATACGACTCTTCAGTGACGCTCATATCAAAATATTTATGCAAAACTATGCCTGGGATAAGAAAATCCTTAGTTTTTCGAAAATTCAAATTTTTGTAAACAGGAAATTTATAAAAATGACCACATTGTTGATATTCATGTCAACACCGAAATGTTGACTACTGGGCTGGTGAAACCCTCGGGGACGAAACGTCCACCAGCAGTGGCATCGACCCAGTGGTGTAAATTGTTATCAAAGGTACCAGGATTATAATTTAATACGCCAGACGCGCGTTTTGTCTACATAAGACTCTTCAGTGACGCTCATATCAAAATATTTATAAAGCCAAACAAGTACAAAGTTGAAGAGCATTGAGGACCCAAAATTTCAAAAAAGTTGTGCAAAATGCGGCTAAGGTAATCTATGCCTTATTAACCATGATGAAATTTTGAACACAAAAGTAATCAAGTAATTTCCGTTTAAACCATTTTAATATTTAAGCAATTTCAACTTTGATTAATTGGAATACAATGCACCAGCCATCGAATTGAAATAAATGTTTTCCATGAATAAGTATGAAAGCATGATATTAAACACAATAAACTGTTGACAATGAGAGATATCTCGTCTACGTGTGTAATTTTGATAGTTTAATTAATTAATGGTTCTACTAAGACTGACATAAATTACAAAATGTTAACCTTTAAATAAACTCATTATAGATACCACCACGATTGAAATGCTTTGTACGCAAGACGCACGTTTCATTTACAAAAGACTCATCAGTGACTCTCGGATCAAAACATTATAAAAGGCCAAATGAAATCTTCTTGCTATATAACTTTGTTACAATTAAAAAAAAAAAAAGAGTCGAATATGTTAATATAAAAGAATCTTCAGTGTTCAAATGTTGATCAGATATTAAAAGGCACTTATACCAACACCACATGTTCATCATATACTGTTGTGAAAGATCCTCGTGTAGGTTTTGACTAAATGGGAGTGATCCTATAGGTTGCACTTTGCAAATACAGCTGTTTCTCAAAACACTCCTCTTTTGGGGAGTAATTGAATATTCATAGAAAATTAATTTTGTTTACATACTGGTTCCCAGTTATGCTCTCTGTGTTCCATATCGCAGAGACAGAACTTGGGAATGTTACCAGTAAATAAAGACTTACCTTATCATAAAATTTTGATATCTAAGCTAAACAAACTCATCATAGATTAAAATGTGACACGCAAGTCGCGTTTCGTCTACAAAAGTCTAATCAGTGACGCTCGAATCAAAACAGTTTAAAAGGCCAAAAATGAAGAACAAAGTTGAAGAGCATTGAGGACTCCGAATTCCTATTTCAAAAAATTTTGAAAGGTTTAACCAAATATAGTAGGCAAAAGTTATTTATGAAAACATGTGCATACCAAATATTATTTTAATGCAATTATTTTCTCTATTTTGTATGGTTTTGACATTTTGAATTCCGGAATGATTGACATGTAGTTTCTCCAATAATTAGCAAAACACTCACAGTTTACACCAAGAAACTTCTTGTTATATAACTTGGGGTGGACAAGAACGCAGAAAACGCCCAGTATTCACGTTTTCACAACGGTGGCACCTAGTGTAGGTGCCAAATAAGATGATATCATTTCGCGGAATGTTCCTTATATGAAAATCTTGCATCATGCGAACTTATTACTTATATTGAATGATTTTGTTTATTTTGGCATAGCATACGGATAAATGTATTGTATTTGAAGCTTTGTAGACGACCATTTATAGTTTAAATGTTGCAATTATCCGCGTACCTATTTCCGCTTCGCGACAATTTGCGATAGTAAAACCTTTGATGGACGGCCGCAAAACTTCAAAAGCTTTTTATGGCTCCTAAAATTCATTTGTTACTTCTTTTTACTTGAATTTAAAATACATAAAATTGCCCCATGATATCTTCATCAAGCGAAACGGGTTCCGAGAGAGAGCGTCAAAGTTGAAAAGAAAGGCGAAGTATACCAAATGGACATTCAAACTAATGAGTCGAAAAACAAACTGACAACGCCATTGCAAAACACAAAAAGACCAAAAGACAAACAACAGTATACATAACATGACATAGAAAACTAAAGACTGAGCAACACGAAACCCACCAAAATCTAGGGTTGATCTCATGTGCTTTGGAAGGGAAACAAGATTCTGCTTTACATTTGATACCTGTCGTGTTGTTCATGTAAGTACAAACCCGGTTCTAAATCTTATTCAGTAGGTCACGATCAAGGTAAAGATGAAGGGATTAGGGGTACAACAATTAAAACATATTCGCTATCATCTGTGAAACTTATATTCCATAACAGTCAACCAACTCGTAATGACGTCCGTAAAATTTCTAAGTATAAAGACTAAGACAAGATGATTGTATCTACCTTGGCCATTCTTTTTATGAAATAAAGCAGGATCATTTTGATTTTTAGTTTTGAACGTAGAAGGAAAGTCAAAGTGTTAATATGAAATAATTATATTATGTGGCACTTGTACCAACTCCTAATGTTGATCATATAATATTGTGAAAGTACTTTTAATCGTTGGGAAACCAATTATTCGTGCTTTTTGTGGATGGCTTTATCCACGAATGTAAGTGACCAAGGCAAACAAATATAACAACTCCAGACATTGAAAGAGCCCATGTAGGTTTTGACTACATGGGAATGATCATTTAAGCCAACGCACTATGGACTAAATATACATTGTTTGTACAACTTCAGTCCGTCTAAAATGTACGACTGTTAGCCTTTTAATTCTCATGCGAAATAAGTTTTGATCGATGAAAGTCAGATTTCCAGTGATGATAATGGAGTGTTCAATTTTTTCATAATTCTCATACGAAAAAAAGAGTGCTTTCATTTTGGGCTTTCTTTTATTTATTTCATAATAGTTGTATCTACAATTCAAAGTACATTTGTAGCACTTTTTTTTTTTAAAGTGACATGCGTATGGCCCAGAAATATAATCTGTCAGTAATCATTCGACCTCGAGTTTATAATTTCAGAACTTCTAATTACTTGTGTGTGTAAGTACTTAGATGTTTACTCTGCGTTTTTCTTCAATCGAGACAATTTGTAAGCATAAATGAATCGGCTTGTTTCCAAAATCAATTATTTTAGTAGAAACATTTTCAGTTATGTTATTGTTAAGACGAACAAGTTAGAGAAAATGAACACCTAATTTTATATTGTCTCACAAATCATTATAAAACAACATAATATCACAAATATTCGTTTCTTCAGAAAAGTTAAAGTCCAATTTAAGAACCCATGCACATGTAACTCTTTCTAAAACCACGAAAATTGATAACGATGAATAAAAGTACTTTCATGGCATGTGGCATATATTATCTATACTACTGAAGGAAGAAACCAATTTCATTACCCGCATCTCCTCTGAATCCATACAAAGTCGGAAGAATTTGTGAAATGACGTATAAATGTAGTGTTTTGTACTTCCTAAATGTGTCTTTGGAAACAATCTTTTTTCCACAGAAAACGCCATTTTTTTTTAGAAAATAACCTAATTCAGAGACCGTTATCGATCCGTGTTTTATGCGCCTTTCGCGCATGCTCAGTCGCGAACTGCCCACGAAATTTAAAAACTCTTTGTTTCAACACTTGCCTCGATTCCACCACTCTTTTTCGATCGACTTGCCTTATTTTGTTTTGCCTATACATATTCTTCTCAATAAACAAACCAATAACTCACGCGACAGACAAGATTGGCTAGAAGAGGTTCAATTTAAAAAAAAAAAAACAATTAGCAATATCATTATCAGTAAGATTTTATTTGGATTTTTTACCAGAACATTTACATTTTTCAAAAAACTGTTTCAGTGCTTTTGAAAATTCTGCATCCATAAAAGTATATAGTATAGGATTGAGAATACTGTTAATGATGTATGTGTGGTAAAGCAGTAAGACAATGACAGCTTCTGTTTCAGACAGTCTTTCCCAAAAATCTGGAAATATACCTTCTAACAAAACAACCATTCCCACTGGAATGTAACACACGACTGCTACAGCAGTTATTATAATAAACATTAAAGTAAACTTGTTTTTTAAACGCCTTTTTCTTTTCGTAAGTCGATTTGCTTTTGGCAAGTCTTTCGGTTTTGTAGAATGTTCTTTTTGAGCGACAGAAGATGAGCATTCGGGTGCAGTGCTTTCTGTGTAGACGTCAGAGGATTGAGTAATCTCAATACTTGAATCATTCTTCGATTCTGAATGAACTGCTGATTTGGTGTCTAAACCGCCGATATGTTTCAGTTCTTGTGTTTTGCTATGAATGTTTTCTGCAACCAAATCCTTTTGTAATTTGTCTGATGCACTAGACTCTTTTGATACATTTGTTTGCTTACGTTTCTGAGCATTAAAATGTTTGAAAATAACCCATTCGATTCTGCCATAAAGAAAAACAAGTGTAAGAACAGTACACACCATTAGAGTTATGAAAAAAATGGCATACACTAATCCAGAGATGTAGAAACCATGTTTAAGTCTACCACATCGGTATCCAACAAATTGACCCTCACTGAAGTGTTCATTTACGCCATAGTTCACTGCATACGGTACGGAGCAGGCAACTGACAAACACACCGTTACGGCAACCATTATTTTACGAGTGTTCAAACTAAGCTTCTGACGTCTACATATTATAAGATACCGTTGTATCGCAATTGAAAGTAAAAGAAAGATAGAAATGCCTGATGTTAAAGCAAAGGAGTAAAACATTATTTTACATATAGTACTGTTAGTAAAAGTTGTTTTTATCACATCCAGAATTATATTATTAATGGTGCACACAGAACATGTCAACGTATCTGCCACTGCCAAAAAAGGAATGAAATATCTCTCTTCTGATTTACCTTTCATCTGAAATCTGTACACAGCTAGAACAATACTATTTCCTATGATACCAATAATCAAATAAACAGAAAGAACCACAACGTCAGCCATTAAGTGTTTAGCCATGCCTTGTTCCAAGTATTCTTCAGATGTGTTCGTGAAATTTATTGCCATTCTATACGAATTCATCATTTCACTTGTACTTGTCGTGTTCATCTGCATTCACTTACCGAAAAAGATTACGATCTGGAAAATAAATATATGAAATTAGAACCTCATGTTTTGTTACAGTCATGAAAATGTATATCATTGTACATTAAAGAGTTTCGTTCTCTTTCATATGCGTTTTTCTGCGTGATTGTCTTTCGTTATTGTTTGATTTTCATTTCTCTGTAAAAACATTAACGGTACCAACTTTTCTGCTCCAGGTGCGCATTTTGACTACAAATATTTCCTCGGTGATGCTCGGCTAAAGAGCTCATCAGAGCTCATGTTTTGTCTGTTATTATGTATATATATGCCGACTATAAATTAAATTTACTTACTTACTCGAGTCTAAAATATTTGAAAATCCAAAACTTATTAAAAACAATGAAGCTGATAAACCAAAAAGGAAAAAAGGTATAACCAAAGCCGGTGCAATTAAGGAGGGAGATATAATCCTTGATTTAAACTAATTTCCAGAAAATATAAAGTACTAGTATATGCTATTTATGTGATTTCAGCCTCAAATGTTTACTTGCAGAACACCAGAAATAACATACAACAAGTGCCAATACCAATGAAGTGCACTTTTTCTCTCCCATATTTTTGTTCAATACAATTATTATTGTTTACTGCGTTCAGATAAAATATATTATGTTGAAATTGTCTAGTTTTCCTGTCTACATCTGTTACGGACTATTTTTGTTGTTGTACACAAAAAGAAAAAATTACTTACCTAAACTTATTCTTTATTCAAATTGAAATTATTCACCGAATATATATATATATATATATATATATATTTGTTCGTCTTCTCGTCGTTGTTCGATTATTGTCATGGCGTTGATAATTTTGCTTTGAGTCTTTTTCATTGGTCGAACGTTATTTCCACGAACTTTTCCCAAACAAGGAGAGAAATACTTGTCACATCGAATACAATAACTCATCCGGTTTCGTAGTATATATATATATATATATATATATATATACTGACTCAGACGTACTTATATATATATATATATATATATATATATATATATATATATACTAAGAAACCGGATGAGTTATTGTATTCGATATACTAAGAAACCGGATGAGTTATTGATAAACGAATAAGTTATTGAAAATTCACTTGGAAACCCAACATATATCCTCACGACACTTACCAAAGAGGAAATCCTGGATAATCATAGGTCTGTTCTATGTTCCTCTGGAATTTCAACCAAAGATGATGAACTGGATCTTCCATCACTGTATTGGATACCTAAACTGCATAAGTGTCCTTACAAACAACGGTATATTGCTGGGTCTTCCAAGTGCTCCACGAAACCTCTTTCTAAATTATTAACATCTATTTTATCAGCAATCAAAGTCGGGATTCAAAGTTATTGTGAAACTGTCTAGTTTAGAGGTGGCGTGAATCAGATGTAGATACTTAAAAATTCCAAAGATCTTTTAGAGTACATACAATCTTTCATCTTGTAATAGTATTTAAAAATTTGACATTTCTACACTTTATACAAGAATTCCACATTCCAAACTAAAAGACAAATTGAAAGAGTTGGTATTGCTTTGTTTCATAAAAAAAACAATGGCTAACGAAGATACAAGTATCTTGTCTTAGGAAGGGATAAATCCTACTTTTTAAAGGACCACTCTGATTCAAACAAAAAATTCTCTGAAACTGATGCTTGATTTCTTGATTGACAACATATTTATTACGTTCGGAGGACGTGTCTTTCAACAGACTATCGGCATTCCAATGGGAACGAATTTTGCCCCTCTTCTTGCCGACTTGTTTCTTTATTATTATGAGGCTGACTTCATACAGGAACTTCTTGGGAAGAAAGATAAGAAGTTAGCAATATCCTTTAATTCTACTTTCCGCTACATAGAGGATGTTCTTTCACTAAATAGTTCAAAATTTGGTGACTATGTCGAACGTATCTATCCCATTGAACTAGAGATAAAGGATACAACAGATACAGTTAAGTCGGCCTAATATCTTGACTTACATCTAGAAACTGACAATGAGGGTCGTTTGAAAACAAAACTTTACCACAAAAGAGATGCTTTCAGCTTTCCAATTGTGAACTTTCCCTTTCAAAGTAGCAACATTCCAGCAGCACCTGCATACGGTGTATATATCTCCCAATTGATACGATATTCCCGTGCTTGCATTTCCTATCATGATTTTCTTGATAGAGGGTTGTTGCTCACAAGGAAGCTATTAAATATAATAAATTTTACGGACGCCATCACGAGTTGGTTGACCGTTATGTTATAACCGTTTCGCAAATGATATCGGATATGTTCTTTACGTCGTAACTACAATCTCCTTCCCTTTCATAAATGTGACCTACCGAATTAGACTATTTACCGGATTTTCTATCTCATAAGCAACATGACGGGTGCCATATTTGGAGCAGGAGCTAATTACCCTTCCGGAGCACCTGAGATCACCCCTAGTTTTGGTGGGGTTCGTGTTGTTTATTCTTTAATTTTCTTGGTTGTGTCGTGTGCACTATTGTTTGTCTGTTTGGCCTTTTCATTTGTAGCCATGGCGTTGTCAGTTTATTTTCGTTTGATGAGTTTGACTGTCCCTCTATTGTCTTTCGTCTCTCTTTTAAAGAAAGGACACAGATGGATTCATGACAAAATTGTGTTTTGGTGATGATGATGTGATTGTAGATTTTTACTTTACTGAACATTCTTGCTGCTTACAATTATCTCTATCTATAATGAACTTTGCCAAGTAGAAACAGTGGAAAATATTTTGTAAAAATTTACAAAATTTATGAAAATTGTTTAAAATTGACTATCAAGGGCAATAACTCCTTAAGGGGTCAATTGATCATTTTGGTCATGTTGACTTATTTTTAGGTCTTACTTTGCTGTACATTATTGATGTTTACAGTTTACTATCTCTATCTATAATAATATTCAAGATAATATCCAAAAGCTGCAAAATGTTCTTAAAATTACCAATTCAAGGGCAGCAACCCAACAACGGGTTGCCTAAATGATCTGAAATTTTAGGAAAGATAGATCTTGACCTAATGAACAATGTTATCCTGTCATATTTGCTCTAAACGCTTTGGTCTCAGAGATATAAGCAAAAGACTGCATTTTACCCTATGAACTATTTTTAGCCATGTTGGCCACCTTCAGTTGGTTCGCGAGCAGGGTCATCGGACACAATTTTAAAACTATTTATGATTCCTTTATAATAATTGTGGACAAGTTTGGTTAGATTTGTCTTAGTAGTTTCAGAGAAAAAAAATTGTGTTAAAGATAACAAAAATTTACGAAAAATTGTTAAAAATTGACTATAAAGGGCAATTACTTCTTAAGGGCATACGATACAGTTTTGATCCCATATTGAAATTTTACTGAAAATTCGGATATAGGCTAATTTTCCCCCCCTGATTAAATCAAATACGAAATAAAAAATATACCTACATCCTACTTTTTTTTAAGTAAAATGAGGTCGAAATTTTATTTATTTACTCAAAATTTGGATTTGTTGACGTATTTTTCCTTTCGACGGAAGTACATAACTTTATTGTTTTAAAAGATAATTATTTGTAAATTCTGTTTTATATCAACGTCCTTTAAATTTGTGCAATTTGTTTTTTTCAAATAACTCATATTTATCAAATGTTCACAAATTTAGAAAAAAACATCATTTTTGCTGTATATTTATCAAATTTAATAAAATTGCACTATTGACATTTTTATTAAAATTGGCACACATAATCTACTAACGTAATCAAACCAAACGGCATTTTTAAAACATGGGTCCATGATCTCCTTTCAAGTTAAATAAGTTTGAATGATAAAAATCAGTCGAAAACTGAATCTTTTCACGATAAGTCATGGTTTGACATCGCGAAAATAACAATTTACGTTAGCAATCTCCCCTGTATCTGTATCGTATGTCCTTAAGGGGTCAACTGACCATTTTGGTCATGTTGAATTATTTGTAGATCTTACTTTGCTTAACATTATTGCTGTTTACATGTATTATATTATATAAACAACATAAATATTACTAAACTATACTGAAAAAGGAAAGGGAATAAAGAAAGAACGACAGAGATTAGGGGGATGATGATAATGATGATGATGTGCGTTTACCTATGTATATATTGCATATTTTGATCATAGGAAAGAGTGTCTTTTCCAAAAACCAATGGCTTTATGTCCAAATCGCAGCCTTCGGAAGCCAGTTGATACTATTAAACATAATATCCCTTTCATTTAGATAGAAAGGACAATAAAAAAAATGGTGCATTTCCTCAATATCCAAATACAATTGAGAATGGAAATGGGGAATATGTTAAAGAGACAACAACCCGACCATAGAACAGACAACAGCAGAAGGTCACCAATAGATCTTCAATGCAGCGAGAAACTCCCGCACCCGGAGGCGTCCTTCAGCTGGCCCCTAAACAAATATATATACTAGTTCAGTGATAATGGACATCATACTTAACTCCAAATTATACACAAGAAACTAAAATTAGTTTGACTTGGGACACGTGCAAAACTGCGGCGGGGTTAAACATGTTTTGAGAGCTCAGTTCTTCCCCTATACCTCTAGCAAATGTAGAAAAGTAAACGCATAAAAATACGCACAGTAATATTCAGTTCAAGAGAAGTCCGAGTCCGATGTCAGAAGAGGTAACAAAAGAAAATAAACAAAATGACAATAATACATAAATAACAACAGACTACTAGCAGTTACTGACATGCCAGCTCCAGACCTCAATTAAACTGAATGAAAGATTATGTTTCCATCATATGAATATCAGGCACAATCCCTCCCGTTAGGGGTTAAGTAGCATAGCATCATAAAATATATGAGAAGAACATAACCCGTGTCATGCAAATAACTGGTTTTTAAATAATTGTGTTTAATTCCGATGGAAAGACCCTATAAGTGAATCAATATTAACGCGAAAATATGCAATCTTTAATGACCTGACAATAGTATCGTGACTATATCCCTTCTTAATAAGTCCGTTAAAAGGTTGTGTTAGCTTCTGAGGTAAATACTGACATTTGTGTGATATAAACAAGTCACAATTCAAGAAGGATGCCGAACATCTAAATTGGATTAACGATTATATTCAATTTTCTAGGACCATATAATGTTTGATTGATTCTCATTTCGAATGTCGTGATTTTTTAATTCTACTTTTACATTTCGAACTGACATGTTCAGATTATTCTAAAGTTTAATTGTCGAGAAGATAAACGATTGGGAAGTCAGTATCAGCCTGCTAAATGGTAAAATAATATCTTGTCCATTTCACAAGGGATACTGTATTGTATTTTAAATTTTGGGGGGCACAAGGCTACATAAATATTCAGGGACATAACTATTCTGAACATTTGCAGTTTTCATTATTTTCTTCGTTCCTCTAAAGTTTCCCAACCAACCTCTTTAAATATAGTCTCATTATGTGTGAAAACTGGTAATTAAAACCTGTTACAATTCGCGCAGCTTCAAGTTGTAGCTGTTCTAATTTAATTGAATAACCTTTTCCGCAATTATTCCATATACTGCAGTTGCATATTAAAAAATTGGTCTAATAACTTCTAGATATAATTCTTCGAAATTTGGTCGGCAAAGTTAATGTTTGAGTTTTCGCAGTTCACTTCGATGCTTTTTAACACTATTTAATATATTTTCAACATGGTTGTTCCATGTTGCGTCACCTCTAAATGGAATGAAATATCCCTCTTCTGATTTACCTTTTTATTTGATATCTGTACACAGCTAGAACAATGCTATTTCCTATGACACCAATTATAAAATATACAGAAAGAACCACAACGTCACCCAGTAACTGTGAAGCCATGCCTTGTTTCGAGTGTTCTTCAGATTTATTCGTGAAATTTAAAGTCATTCTATACGAATTCATCATTTCACTTGTACTGTTCATGTTCATCTGCAACGATTTACCGAAAACTAAGTACAATCTGTAACATTTATATTATTTGTAAAGAGTTTTGTTCTTTTTCATATGCCGCGTTTTCTGCGAGATTGTCTTACGTTATTGTTCGACATACATATCTCTTGAATAAAAAGTTAGCAGTAATATTTGCTCTGTACCATATGCGCATTTTGACAATCAACAATAAATGTTTCTTCAGTAATGCTCGAGTCTTAAATATTTGAAAATACAAAACACATTAAAATAAACAAATAAGACAAAAGTATAGTTGGCAAGGCATCAGAGCTTTGGATGAGGTAAATATTCAATTAAGTCTAAGGCTGTTTGGATGACATTATCTATTTTCCGATCTACATGTTTTACAGACTTATTTGTTGTTGTATAAAAGAGATAAAATTACTAACCTAAAACTTATCCTTTATTCAAATCATAACAACAGTATTATAAGATATTGTTTTATTTACCCAATATATATTTATACTTAGACACCGGATAAGTTGTTTTTTTTATCTGATGTGGCAAGTCTATCGCTTTCCTTCTGTAGGAGAAGTTCACGAAAATACAAACTAACGTTTGACCAATGAAACAGAGGCGGAAGATATCAAAGGGGAATTTAAAACTTAAAGTAAAACTAACAACGCTTAATTAATAATGAAAAACGACGAAAAGACGGATTTATATATAGAAAACTAAAGACTGAGCAACCCGAATCCCACCAAAAACCTCGGGAGAACTCAGGTGCTCCGGAAGGATAAGCAATTCCTCTTCCACATGTGGCACCCGTCGCGTTAAACATGCAAGTACACATAGGGTATTAAGTCACATTCGTTAATGTCACAATTACGGTAGAGAGTTACAACAATTAGAACATTCGTGGTCATTATTACACAGATATTTCATAACGGTTATCCAACTCAGGATGACGTTTGTAAAACTGTTGAAGGGATTACTTCAACTACATCACTACAACCTTTGATTTAACAGCTTCATTGTATGCAGCAATCCTCTTTCACAGAAATTATGATCAAACATGCAAGCTTTGGAATATCGTTCCAACTGAGATATTTTTATATTCAATATGCAGGCGCTGCTGAAACGTTTCAGTAAAAAAATGAAAAGTTCACGATTGAGAAGCTAAAAGCTGCAATCCATGAATATACAAAATTGTTTAATCTATTGAACACGTTATTATCAAAACATTAAAAAGTAAAATCACAAAAAAAACTGAACTCCGAGGAAAAATCAAAACGGAAAGTTCCTAGTCAAACGGCAAAATGAGGCCCCTCATGGGGGGTCCTAGTAATCACATAATCACCATTTTTTTGCCAATATAATCACATAATCATTAAATATTTGCTTATCTTTAGTAATCAAATAATCATAAACTAAAAATACAGTCCTAGGTAATCAAATAATCATGAAATATTTGGCTTAATAATCAAATAATCATTAAAAAAACGGCCAAGTAATCACATAATCAAAAACCCCATGAGGGCCCTCCAAAATCAAAAGCTTAAACACATCAAACGAATGGATAACAACTTTCATATTCCTGACTTGGAACTGGCATTTTCTTATGTAGAAAATGGTGGATTGAACCTGGTTTAAAAGCTAGCTAAATCTCCCACTTGTATGACAGTCGCACCAAATATCATTATATTGACAACGATCCGTCTACAAAACAAACAAAAATAGGTAAAAATGTTCAAAATCAGCAGTCAACATTGTGTTTATATAATCTTTATCACTAAAAAAAAACAAATATGTAACAAAGAAGCACAAAATGGCATATAGACTAAGCATATTAGCAAGCACGTACTTGTCCAAACTATACGGACTTTATTTGCGGATGTGCTCCTAGGAACTACTAAATTTGACATTACATAAGTTTTGCCTTCATCAATATAATATTTACTAGCGACATATGTTAACAGTTTCAGATCTTTAGATACCAGATGAGTTGTAGAATGAGTAATATGTAATTTTACCGATCGTGTCCTATTCTTGGTTGTAACGTTTTGAATGAGTGTCGATTTGTATGGCGGGTGAAGCATACAATGCAGGAAACGATTGAGCTGTTGACGCACCCGGTCACTCGTTCTTTTTAGAGTTTTGTAGAGTTCATTTCATTCCCTCATTTTTGTTAGTTGTCTTAATTTATTTCCTTTGTTCGATTTGAGATATGAACATCGGTAAACTACTGTTGCCTTAATCTAAACTGAATAAAATTTTGAAAAAAAGAAGTATCAACTACAAATATCTCAATCCTTTGAACCTACCCTTGATATACTACTAGGCCACAGCAACCATGAATGTGTCAAAACTGATATTTAAACAGGTACAAAAAGTCAAATAACATCAATAACGAGCTCCAAGAAAAATTCAAAGTGGAGAGTCCTTTATCAAACGGCAAAACCAAAAAGCCATAACACATCAAACTGACATATTTCTGACTCCGTACAGGCATTCTTTTTATATAGAAAATGATGGATTAAACCTGGTTATATAGGTTGCTAAACCTCTCACTTGTATGACAGTCGCATAAAATTCCATTATGTTGACAACACTATGAGAACAAAACATACAAACAACATAAATTAAAGTTAGAAACGTTCATTAGGCTTTGAATTTGTATTGAGTAAATGTATAATTACAAATGTTTGGCTTTGAACATTCCTGAAGGTCAAGTAAATCTAGAAAACGCTAACACCGGATTAATAAAGGATTATTTTCATTTTCTGCATAATCATGTCTTAACCATATGAACCTCTTTTCTAGATATATTGTGTTTTTATTAGAATACTTTTACGAATAGTTTTCACTGGTATTTAAGAGATAATCGTAACTGGAATTACGACTATCCCAATATGGCGACGGCAGATATAGGTAAAATCTTTACAGTCATTTTTCTCAAATGTAGCATGTGTTTGTCAATAGTTACTCAGCTGTAAAGTTTTTCTATACCAATACATCATATTTGAATCGTAACGGTGCACTGGAATTGTCTAAGCGCTTTGAAAATTGCCGTTGAAATATTCGGGATGATAATCGTAACTCGGAAAAAAGATAATCGTAATTATGGTATTAAAAAATGAGAAGATAATCGTAACTGGATAGTGTTTTATTGATATTGACACTAAAAACGTATATCTGATAGCATATGATGAAATTAGGATGATGAATTAATCACGAAAACGTTCCAACATCTTATGACATTTATTTTTGTGCACATATTATTAATAGTTCTAATGAAAACAGCTAGTATATCATAAAATTGGAAGGATGGTCAAGCTTTTGGAAATGGGAAAATCACGAACTATGTTTAAATACAGAACACTCCAAGAACTAGAAATACTTGGTACAGATATGAAAAGTATGCTACATACATATGCATGGAAGTTATTGTAGATAAAAATATTGAAGGTACTAAACAAGGAACATTTTTGTACTTGCATACTTGCCATATACTTAGTACTTTTCTATTAAATGAAAACAAGTCCCAAGTCATGAGCCTCTGGCCTTTGTTGTATGATTTGTAATTTTAGTTTCTTGTGTATAATTCGGAGTTTAGTATGACGTCCATTATCACTGAACTAGTATACATATTTTTAAGGGGCCAGCTGAAGGACGCCTCCGGGTGTGGGAGTTTCTCGCTATACATTGAAGACCCATAGGTGGCCATCGGCTGTTGTCTGCTCTATGATCGGGTTGTTGTCGCTTTGACACATTCCCCGTTTCCTTTCCCAATTTTATGATTTATGATCATGAAGAAAATTATCAATATATACATAGTATAAAATTACCACTGAATGACTCAAAATGCAAGTTTTTTTCTAATGAGCTGTTGATGAAGTTCCTTTTAATTCAAGGTGTTTGATCATCTTGACAATATACATTATCCATTTCGTCAAAATTATTCACAATTGAAAACCCGTTTACGTTTTTAGAATGTCACTTTATTTTTTTATTTTTTAATGTTCTATAGAAAAACAATTTTCTCTATTTTGTAGCAAAACGCTAATAAAAAGCACGATTCAAAGCCTTTAAAAAAGAATACTCGGTGAAAATCATGCGACAAAGTGTTCCTCTTTATTGTATCCGTGAAAACTGTTCTATAGTGGACATTATAACACAGTAAAACTGTTCCGTAGTGGACATTATAACACAGTAAACTTTTTTTCCAAAGAGTTGATTGAGGTTTTATATCTTTCAGGTTTTTATTAAAAGGCAATATTATCACTTATTCTAAATTTGGTTAACATTTTTCCTGTTTCTTTATTTGGCTGTGATAGATAGTATTCCATTTGGTCATTTAAATTAGATTTAAGAAATTTATATAGATGTATTTTATTATTTTCATCCAAGTCATTTATTTTAACATCAATAAGAGTTTGATAATAATGGTTAATAGAACCTTTTTGTAATTGGGGTTTTAACTTTTTAGTCTGTTTTAAAGTTTAAGATTCTTCAATACAATCGGAAACCCGGTTGAAATAGAACAAAAGAATCGAAGCTCTTTGTTAGAGAAGGCGATAAATGCTTACTGTAATGTTTACTATAGTGACACAAATTTTAAAAGTTAATAGAAACAAACAAAATTACAATTTTCTTCTCAATTACGAAGTGTTTTATTTTAAAAAACACCATTTGCATAAGTTTTCAATTCATTTAGTACATAGTTAAGCAGAGCAATTAGATATCAAGTCGACGACATGTGTATCTTTCAAGTTGGATGTAGAAAATGCATAACCTCCGATTTTTATTTTTTTTTTTACCACGGACGGAAAACATATCAATCTATTAGTTCAGTTATTTTCGTGTCTGCCCTTCCATTATGATTCCATTATGTGACTCAAGAAAAAATTCCCCAAAATGGGTAACAATTGTATCAAAAAGAGAAAATCGAGTGTACCTTTTTGTGTTCGGGCGTGTTTGAGTTGAATATTTTGTCTTGATATCGTACAAAGCAAGAATTATATTTCATCAATCGTCTCGCTTCAGATTCTATCATTTTTAGGCAGTTAACCTGCCTTATGCGAGCACCCTGGATTTGTGTTCTACCCAATAAATTCAGAAATACGTGCCATTGTTATCATTTAGCTGGCTACTATATTATTTATAACTTATTGGACAGTTTTTTCATACTTTTCATTCTGGATTACAAAAAATATGACCAGAAAAACCTTAAATGATCGTCGATTTTCCCAAAAGTTTTGAAGTTGCACATAGGAAGTAGAGCACATTAGGAATCCTTATGTAGTTTATTCTCCCCTGAGCTTTTGGCTAAGATGTCAAAGAACAAATGTATGAAATATTTAATCGCCGAAAATCTCTAAAGACAAGTAGTTAAGATTTCCCAAATTGCAAAAGTCGTATGAATATTGTTTGTCATCAATACGTAGTCATCTACGTCAGTAGTCTATTAATATATTTCAACTGATCACGCTGTTGGCGGCAATTTTGAATTAGAAGTTGATATTTTCGTATCTTTTAAATTTGGACGCAGGGATTCAAATTAGCGGTGGTCCGAGGTCTGCGACCTTCCACTTTTGCAGTCGGACTTACTACTTGGTTACTAGCTACGCCCGACATGCCCGACGGACCTTGAAAGAAAATAAAAAATAACTTTGCAAACATTTTTACCAAAGTTTCCTAATAAACGATCTCAAACTTATTTTCATCATTACTATTCATGGCAGTGATGTTCAATTTGTTCAATCGCTAGCTTTATACAGAAAATCGCCAACAAATAATGTGTAAATCCGAGTAAAATCGTATCTCACTGTCTGTCAAAAACAACATCGAAAAAAATGGCTGCCACGAGAAGACAATTACAATATCGGATCCGATTCCGGAAGCGGATAAGGGTAATCCCGGGTTTTGGATATCAACTGAAAAAATCCAGACAGGTGACAAAATACATCTATGCATGGTAAATAAATATAAACACTAGAATTGAAAACCAACAGATATATGTAAAAGAAAGAAAAAGCAGAAAATATTTTGTACACCAATTTTAATGTCAAAATCCATTACAACGTGACATCTGGGAACAGTTTATCTAACAATATATATGTTCCTGGTAACAGTATAAGTTTTCTTTATCAGTGATAAATGTTGGTCATGCATATTAGATGCTTTTCAAGTTAAACATATTACTGCAATTTCAAGGGGTATTTTTTTTTCCTCAATTTTGATAGGTCAGTTAAATAGCTGGAAGCGTCTCATATAAAAAAAAAAAAATCTGGTATGATTGCCAATGAGACAACTATCTATAAGAGACCAAAATGACACAGACATTAACAACAATAGGTCATCGTACACCCTTCAACAATGAGCAAAGCCCATACCGCATAGTCAGCTATAAAAGGCCCCGATAAGACAATGTAAAACAAGTCAAACGAGAAAACTAACTGCCCTATTTACATAAAAAAATTAACAAAAAACAAATATGTAACACAAAAACAAACGACAACCACTAACAGGCTCCGGACATGGGACAGGCACAAATAGTGCAACTATATTATATGATACCTGAATGTAACCAAATCATTTAATATATAGGTGGAGTCCATTGGGCCACTCTACCTCCTCCTGTTTGATAACTTTGAAACAGATGAGATCCCCACCCCTCAACCATATACATTCATGTATGAGACTAAATAACTAATCAAATGAAAAATAGAGGAAGACCCTAGGGTCACCCCACCCCCTCATATTTTAGAACTTGGAAACAGTTGAGATCCCCACCCCTAAACCATATTTATTCATGTATAGGACAATATATATATAATCAAATGAAATATAGGGGGAGTCCCTGGGGGTCACCCCACCCCTCCTGTTTGAGAACTTGGTAACGGTCGAGATCCCCACCCCTTAACCATATATCTTCATGTAGGGGACAATATAACAAATCAAATGAAATATGTAGGGGAGTCCCCGGGGATCACCACACCCCTCATATTTGAGAACTTGGAAACGGTCGAGATCCCCACCCCTAAACCATATATATTCATGTATGGGACAATATAACCAAATCATATGAAATATAGGTGGAGTTCGTGGGGCCACTCTTCCCCTTCCGGTTTGAGAATTTGAAAACGGTTGAGATCCCCATCTTAAACCATATATATTCATGTACAATGATGTATGGGACAATATTACAAATCAAAGGAATAATAAGGGGGTCCCTATGGTCACTGTAAACCCTCCTGTTTGAGAACTTGGAAACATTCGAGATCCTCAACCCTAAACCATATTTATTCATGTATGGGACAATATAACTAATCAAATGAAATATAGGGGGATTCCCTGGGGGTCACTCCACCCCTCCTGTTTGAGAACTTGGTAACGGTCAAGATCCCCACCCCTAAACCATATATATTCATGGATGGGACAATATAACAAATTATATGAAATATAGGTGGAGTTCGTGGGGCCACTCTACCCCTTTCTGTTTGAGAATTTATAACGGTCGAGATCCACAATGATCTTAAATAATATATATTTATGTATGGGACAATATTACATATCTTATAAGGGGGTCCCAATGGTCACTGTACACCCTCCTGTTTAAGAACTTGGAAAAAGTCGAGATCATCACCCCTTAACCATATATACTCATGTATAAGACTATATAACAAATCAAATGAAATATAGGGGAAGTCCCTGTGGTCACCCTACCCCTCATGTTTAAGAACTTGGAAACAGTTGGGATCCCCAACTCTAAATTAAATGAAATATAGGGGGGGGTCCCTGCAGTCACCCCACCCCTCCTGATTGAGAAATTGGAAACAGTCCAGATCCCCACCTTTAAATTAAACCATATATATTCATGTATGAGAACTAATCAAATGAAATATAGGGAGAGTCCTTAGGGTCACCCTACCCACTCCTGTTTGATAAATTAGAAACAGATGAGATCCCCACCCCTCAACCATATATATTCATGTATTGGACAATATAACATATCAAATGAAATATAACGGAAGTCACTGGGGTCCCCCACCCCCTCCTGTTTGAAAACTTGATAACGGTCGAGATCCCCACTCATAAACCATATATATTCATGTATGGGACAATATAAAAAATCAAATGAAAAATAGGGGTAGTCCCTAGGGTCACCCCACACCCTCTTGTGTGTGTTTTGAGAACTTGTAAAAGATTGAGTTACCAACGCCTAAACCATATTCATTCCTGTTTGTCATTTCAAAAAAGATTGAATGACATACAAGGTCAATCTCATAGGCGACACATATGCATATCACTTTGCTAGACCCTAACACCTGTCATTTTATTCCAAACTTAGACATCATGGGACTTGGGGTGAAGGTGGGAGTCATTTACATTTACTATGGACAGGTCAGGTCAGATCCCTGTAGTAGTAAACATTTGTCTGATTTTTGTACTGTAGAACACAAACTCAGTTTTCTTTCCAGGAAGCAAGTCCATTCATACTTTTACAAGCTCGTACTAAAGTCAACTTGAACTACTAACAGTCAACTAATACGAACAATTACGATCAACTAGAGTAGAAGAACTGCAATCATTGCAAATTTGTACCACTGCTGACTCATGAAAGACTCATGACCATTCGTGGTCATGTGCATTGCTATTGAAAACCTTGATGAAATATGGAATTATTTGCCTTTAATGATTAATTCATTAAATGAACATAAATGTACAATTATATATGAATGTTTAATGTTTGTTCTTTTAAATCTTTAAAAAAAAAGTTGAAGCAACATTGCCACAGTTTTCATAATTATGTTTGCCTTGGTTTTTGGTTAACTGCCTACAGTGCTTACAGCGCTTTGATTATATATCAAAGCTACAGGTTGACTTTATAACATAAAAAAATCACAGTACTAAAAGATGAAATATATGGGTCAAGTGAAATACCTATCCTAATGAATCACAAAAACAGAGTAGGTGTGTTCGAACAGCTATTTTTTTTACTGAAAGTACCTGACGACAGTCTTTCAAGTTGGATGATGAAAATGCATATCTTCGAAAAATTATAATTTTTTGTGTGTGAAAACTAGGGTTTATAGTCTTCAACCACTAAAAAAATCTAGTCTGCCCTTCCACGAAATATTTAATTAGATTTTTTATTAATGTTTAATGAATTTTCGAAAATTCCACCTGACAACCGAATCAGACAATAGTTTTAAGTTGAATCAATGCAGACAAGATCATTAACTGATTCTCATTAGATAGTTGATACATTTGTCTTTTAAAATACAACTGACATATAAGGATCGTACTGGTGCAATGTGGATAAATTTATCGGTTTCCGAGAGCAAAATTGGTAGCGCGTCATCCCTAAAATGGCTTCCATTTCTACGATTGT